>NC_060272.1:55276141-55556214 GCF_021613505.1 Equus quagga
CTGGCGCGGGGGCGGGTTGGCGGCGGGGTGGGGTGAAAGACGAACTCACGGGGGAGGGGCATTGTGGGGGGAGGGGGCGGGGTGGTAATTAAGGAGATGCTGCCCAGGTCATTGTCCTTGTCCTTCTTGATCTCTCCCTTTAAGCGACAGACTCAGTCACTGACGCCATCAATCTAGCACATTTTATAAACAGTAAATTCATTTTAAAAACCTGCCACTGAGCAGCCATCTGTCTCCATTTTTGTCAATCTGCTATTATAACAATGCAACTGTACTGTGAGTTCGTCTTTCACTAAAAACTCCTTCATCTGAAGGCGAACATGTTGAACATGGAGATAAGAGCTATGGCCAACTGACAGCATTTCCACCCACTAGCCTTTCATCACTGGGGTCTGGAATTTAAATCTTGTTTTTGACCTAAGGTGATGATATTGATGGTTTCTGTATTTTGCTGTGCTTGATTTATATACTTTGAGATTACAGAGTGTTCCCACATCCTGATTTATTACTTATTAGGTAGGAAAAAGGCAGACAAGTGTTATTACCACTGAGCAAGCAAAACAAGTTGGTGGGTAAACTGAGGCACAGAATAGTTAAGTGCCCAAGGTCAGATAGCAAAGGAGGAGAAATTGGAATGTATCTTGGAGCTATGATCTCTCTCCTGAACAACTGAGTCATCTCCCTTTATCTGTTTTGTTTTTTTTGTACCATTCAAGAATTTCACAAAAGCACTACACATGGACACTATGCTCTCCAGAGGCCAGTCTGAACATAGCAAAGAGAGTTGGAACTAGCTCTGAGCTGAGTTGTAAGAAGAAGCTGACACCTGGATCCCCAGCCAGCTTTTAATACATAACATCCTACAATGTATTCTCCTTGCAGCGCTTAGAACCTCTTGCCACTAATCTTTTTTATTAGGGGGAAAACATATTAAACAAAACCAAAAAACCTCAACAACATAAAATCTCTGAAACCAGGCCAAGGATGCAGACAGCACCAGAAGGGATTGTAGGCAGTGGAAACTCCTCTTGCAAAGGAAGCTTGTTAACTTATGCTCAGTCGCCACATGCTTGTCTCTAGATAGAACCATTTGCAAGAGTTTGGAGTGTCTTTTTCTGTGCTTACCATTAATGAATACCCTTAAAAGTCATTTTGGATGATAGGAGAAGAGTTTAGGTGGGAAGCAGGTTTTCAGAGCTCTTGAAAATTCCATTATTTCCATGACTGTGGCACACCTTATCTGTTAACATGGAGACTTATCTAAAACAAGTCAGATCTAATCTGTAAGCATGGATTTCAAGGAAGGAAGCCATCCCATTGTGCTCATTCCTGTGGTGTCCTGGCCTGTTATTACTTGCATCACTCCCCTCCACCTTCCTGAGGAACGTGCTCGGCCTTGACACGTTCCCTCTATTCTCTGTGTTAATCCTCCTCGTGTCTTTCCCACTGCTTTATTCTTTTTTGATACATTGAGCATAGCACACCCTTCCTGCCGGAATTGAAAGGGCCAAGTTCCCTTTGAGCAATCAGTGGACTCCGAGGATAACACTTTTGCTTTCTTCTTGTTCCTTGGGGTGATGATTACTTTTAAGTATCAACTTGAGTAGGTTATGGTGCTCAGTTGTTTGACCAAACACTAGTCTAGATATTGCTGTGAAAGTATTTTTTAGATCTGATAAAGGTTTAAATCAGAAGACTTTGAGTAAAGCAGATTATTCTCCACAATGTGGCTGGGCCTCATCCAATCTGTTGAAGACCTTAAGAGCAAAGACAGGTTTCCCAAAGAAGGAGCAGTTTTCCGCAAGACTGCAACATAGAAATTCTGCCTGAGTTTCCAGCCTTCTGGCCTGCCCTGCAGTTTTCAGACTCAAGACTGCAATGTTAACCTGAATTTCCAGCCTGTTGACCTGCCCTAAAACTTTTGGATTTGCCAGCACCAAATTCTCCCATTCTTTTCTTTCCAAAGGACTGGCAGGCTATTAAAGCAGTTTGGAGCTTGTCCGGTCCTGCCTCTTATTAGCTGTGAGATCTTGGTCGGGTTACAAACATCTCTGCTCCTCTGTTTACTCAAACTTTAAATAGGAATAAAGAGCCTTTCTGCACTACCCAGAGAGGGGCCCACACCACGTTGTTTTGAGTTCCCATCATAACTTAAAGAGAAATTTTCACAATATCCGGAGCCCTTGATGTCCTGTAAATGAAAGAGGGTGTCCTCAACTTCCTTGCAGCAGGAACCCACTTAGATGGCACCAACCTTGACTTCCAAATGGTTCAGTACAAAAAGAAAAGTGACGGCATCTACATCATAAATCGGAAGAGAACCTGGGAGAAGCTTCTGCAGATAGCTTGTGCCATTGTTGCCACTGAAAACCCAGCTGATGTCAGTGTCATAGTGTCCAGGAATACTGGCAGCAAACTGTGCTGAAGTTTGTCACTGCCACTGGAGACACTCCTGTTGCTGGCTGCTTCACCCCCGGGACCTTCATTAGCTAGATGCAGGCAGCCTTCTGGGAGCTGAGACTTCAGTGGTTACAGATCCCAGGACTGATCACCAGCCTCTCACAGTAGGTGTCCTAATGTGTCTACCATCGCTTTGTGTAACACAGACTCTCTTCTGCACTGTGTGGACATTGCTATACCACACAGCAGGGGAGCCCACTCCGTGGGTCTGATGTGGTGGACACTGGCCTGGGAAATTTTGCACATGTAGGGTACCATCTCCTGTGAACACCCATGGGAGGTCATGCTTGATCTCTACTTGTGCAGAGATCCTGAAGAGACTGAAAAGGAAGAGCAGGCCACTGCTGAAAAGGCTATGACCAAGGAGGAATTTAAGGGTGAATGGACCACTCTAGCTTCTGAATTTACTGCTGTTCAACTCAAGGTCGCGGACTGGTCTGAAGGTGCACAGGTGTCCTCTTGGCCTATCCAGTAGTTCCCCACTAAAGACTGGTGCCCTCAGCCTGCCACTGACAACTGGACTGCTGCTCCCACTGCTCGGGACAATGAATGGATCAGAACAACCACTGAGTGGTGTTTTTTTTTTTTGAGGAAGATTAGCCCTGAGCTAACATCTGCTGCCAATCCTCCCCTTTTTGCTGAGGAAGACTGGCCCTGAGCTAACATCTGTGCCCATCTTCCTCCACTTTTCTTTTTTTTTAATATGTGGGATGCCTACCACAGCATGGCTTGCCAAGCGGTGCCATGTCCGCATCTGGGATCCGAACCAGCGAACCCCAGGCCACCAAAGCAATACGTGCAAACTTAACTGCTGTGCCACCAGGCAGGCCCCGACTGAGTGGTTTTAAGCTGTTCTTCCACAAACTCTTAAACAGAAAATGGAAATAAGGTTGACAAAAGAGGAATAAAGAGAGTATTTGCTGCTAGCTTGTTATGAGGATTAAATGATGGTGCACCTGACACACAGCAAACCCTATATGTTTATTAAATTAATCTAGTACCACAGTCTATTGATTTGGTGTTATAGGCATAAAAAGATGTCCATGTGTGTGCTATCGTGTGAGGAGTGGTGGAGAAAAATGTGGAATGCCTTTCATGGATTCCCAAATCATTGTTTCTAGTTTTTCTGAAGGAATTCAGTTGGTGTGGTGGTGATGGAAAAAACCTGAGCATTTGGAGGTAGATAAACTCACCTTCAAATCCTGGTTTTCCTGTCAGCTAGATTTATGATTTAAAGCAAATGGAATTACCTTTTTGAGACTCTAGACTTTTTAAGACTCTCATTGTGACCCTAGCTTGAAAGAGGTGCTTAGAGGGGTCCACAGAGAATTCACCTGAGGGGAGGAACTGGAGGATGCTGCCTTTGGTGCATCGCCCTGGCTGACCAATACTGGGAAAGAAGACTTCTGAATGTGACACTATGTCAACCGCTGGCATCTTCCCCATTTTTGCCACTAAATTTGTCGCAAATTGCTCAAGAAGTATGGCTATAGAAACTTGAAGAATGAACTCCTTGTTGGAAGCCTGATAAAGAGATATAAAACCTGGTGAGTAGAGCAGCTGAAGGTATTGAGAGCGGAGGACAGGTGGAAAAGAAGCAGAACAGAGCAGCTGCCAAATGGGGAGGGTCTTTGACGTGAACAGTGTGAGAAGTCTCGACTACACACAAGGGCGGGGGCCTGGCGGGGGCCTGGAACCCTAGGGACGTTACTTGGTGGTGGTATCCATTTTGAACAACAACAAAAAATTGAGATCTTTTCTCTCATACTCTAGAGCAGTGGTTCTTAGCGAGTAGAGATTTTTCCCCTCAAGGGACATTGGGCAATGTCTGGAGTTACTTTTTACTGTAATGTCTAGGGTGAGGAGTGCGAGTGTCATCCAGTGGGCACCTAGAGCTGCTAAATGTGCTACAATACACAGGGCAGCCCCACAACAGAGCATTTATCTAGCTCAAAATATCAATGGTGCCAAGGTAGAGAAAGCCTGCTCTAGAGGCCCTCCCCACCCTGAAGGAAAGGGAAGCTGTCCTAGTAGGTACTGACAGATTGGTGGCAATAGAAACATAGGAGTCACATTGCTTCTTGAAGGAGAACAGGACACTCAAGTGTATTTTGGATGTTTCCTCCAAGACAAAGGATTTCATTGACTGCCTAATGTGATGCTGTGGGTGCAGCTACACCAAAACCAGGTACGGATCATAGATTTGGAAATGATTTTGAGAACAATTCCCCTCCTTGCCTCAGCATGGTGGTGAGGCAAAGCCAAGATGGATTCCAGGACAGTAAAATAGCTTCCCTGACGAAATGACCTTGTCTCTGCCGTTGAGTTGGTGCTTTCCGTGTGGTATTGCTCCAGGTTCCATCTCCCCAGTTAGAGGGCAAGCTCAGAGCTGCCAAAGGCTATGAATCCTCCCTGTCCTGGGCCTTCTACCATTCCTAACAAAGGGCAAACCCTCAGGAAAGAAACGTTTAATGAAGGAAAGTTACCACCTAGCTTAATGTAGCCCAACAGGCTGACAACCTGAAAAAAAATTAGGACAGGAAGAAGAAAACCATCCTCAGTGATGACCGTTCTAAAATCAGAGTCTGCAGTACAGGTATTGTATTTCCTCAGAATATTAATATGCCCTCACTGGAATACATCATCAAGATTTTACTGGAAAATTAGAAAAGGCAAGGGAAGAGTTTCAGGCTGGAAGGATATTTTGAATATCTTAAATGATTGATATAAATAAATTAAAAATGAATTTGTTATGTTCAGGACCAGATTAATGACAAGGCAGTAAGTTTTGGGTCATTTTTATGATGGCAGATGAGGAAGCCTCAGAGGATTCTTGTGTCCCAAAGAGCTTTTCATTAAAATATTGTCCAGATTCTTCAAGCTGAAAGAGAGCAGAAAGAATGGTATTTCCAATCTACTCTGTTTAAGAGGTTGTGATCTGCTCCAGGTCCCTTAGTTAGTGGCAAAGCCAGCACTAAACCAGATTCTGGGCTACTAGACTATCACCCTGTGCTTCATTGCCTGCCATTTGCCGTGGTTCTGACCTTCCACCATGACAGGTAGGGAGATAGAAAGATGATAGGTGATTGGTCAGCCAAATATGGGTGCACATCCCAGCTTTGCTTCTCCCTTTCTATGGGGCTTGCTGAACTTTTCTTGGTTTTCTCATCTGGGAGTAGAGAAAATAATTACCATGAGCAGTTCATTTATCAGTGCCATGAAAGCTTCTAGGTCCCCTAAGGCTCTTTATTGTAATACAGTTATTACAATGAGCTTTCATAACTTTGACTAGTGTTTCTCAGACTGTCATTCAGGGAACACTTGTTCTGCAGATGTGTTCAAATATTTTCTATCACGAATGTGTTTCACGGTGAAATAAGTGTGGGAGACACCAGTTAAACCAAGGCAAACAGACATAGGAATTCACAGACACTTTAATAGGTTAATGGGTACTGGGACTCACCAAGAGGATATAATAAGCAGAATTTCACAAATTTGTATGACATAGAGCCCTTTCTTAGTGGAACACCTCCTAACATCTTGTGGGACACTAGTTTCCATGGAAGACAGCTGGGGAATTATGGTAGGTTGATTGCACTGATGGCCCTACCCCTTGTTTCTGGGCTCAGCCAAGTGACTTATTTTGGCCAATCAGTTGTTAGCAAGTGTGATACAGGCAGAGGCATAGAAAGTCCTTGTGCGTTGAGGCTTGTTCTCTTGCTGCTCTCCATAATCATGAACTTAATCATGCTCTTCTCTTGCTCTTCATCATAATCATGAGTGTATGTTAGAGCTACTCTGCTGAAAGCATGAGAGACTTGTGGAGGAGAGTGGATTTGCCACAGCTGAGGTCATTTGAGATGTACTTACCTCAAGCCAACCGCCACCAGAAACATGATCCCAGCTTGCAGCCAGGGAACCTGGAAAACATGCAAGTGAGCCCAACCAAGGTCAGGAGAAATTCCCAGCTTCAATCACAAACCTGCAGAACTGTGAGCTAAATAAACGATAGTTGTTTTAAGCCGTTAGTTTTGGGTGGTCTGTTATGCAGCATTGTGTGTAGCAATGGAAAACTGATACAGAAATTGGAATGGAAACTGACACAGAAGTGGAATGTCCACTATGTGGTTCCAACTATTCATTTTATTCCCACATGCAAAATACACTCACCCTCTCCTCCCAAGATCCCTAAAGATCCCATCTAATCACATCATCCTGGCTCAAGGTGCAGGATCTTAAGATCTGTAACAGCTCTGAATGTGGCTTCTTGAATACAGTTTTTTTGAGTTGAAGACCTATGAAGACAAACTATTTGCTCCAAAACCTAACATATAGGAGTAAGAAAGGACAGGATAATCATTGTAGACAGTTCATTTAAAAAGAGGAAGAATAGAAAATACATACGAGATGCTCGTTTACAGCAGTTCTGAAGTCTACCCCTGCAAATGCTACCAGGACCTCCAATTCAGAAGGGGGGAATATTCCCTGATTAGGCCTCAGTTCTGCTCCCTGATATTGACTCTCCAGTCCATTGTTTTCTATGGCTCTGTGCTCTACCATCTGGGATGTGTTTACTTTTCTGCTCTCCTTGGCCACCTCTACATCATTTGACCAATTTTCTTCAGCCTACTTCTTGTTTATGGAAATGGGGGACCCAGAGGTTTCCTTACACTTCCTGTTGGTTTTTGGTTTTTGTATAAATTGGCAAAACCTTTTCATTACAGTGCCCTCAATACTTTCGTCATTACAGTGCCCTCAAAACTTTTGTGGGTTTCTTATAAATTTGATGACCCAAAACAACACCTACAATTCTTTTGGAGCTGGATCTCGCTACGGACTTAATTCCTGTTATTTGCGCAAGTCAGGTTGCTGTGGGGCAGTGCTCTTAAGATTTTTAGCAGCCCTTTTGTCTAGCTTAGAGATTCTGCTATGTTCTGCTTTATTTCTTTCAGAGGCCATAACAAAAGGTCTTAAAGATAAATATTTGATTGGATTCTTGCCTCAGGCTGTATTTTACTTTGAGAATCTTTTGCTAACTGGAGAGTCTAGAGATGAGAAACAATTTTCTTTTTCAATCAAGAAGCCCTGGTCCCTCTATAGTCCCTCTATAGTAAATTTGCTATGGGTCAGTTACTTCTCTACCCTTCTTTTTTTTGTAGAAGCTTATCAATATGCAGGTAGCAAGAGCCACTGATACTTTCAACATTCTGCCTGGAAATGCTATTGCTGAAATCCCGAAGTTCATTAGAGGTACATTTGTTATCCTCTGAATTACCACATGTGGCAGTTTTACTGATTTTTTTGGTGTTCTTTTTGTTGTTACATAACCCATGTTGCCATTTTTCCATCCTTCTATGGCAGTTTTCTTATTAGTTTTCCAGACTGTCTGTCGTTTGATCTCAAAGCCAATGACACATTTTTTAGTTTTTGGTTAAAACAGCACCCTAATTCTAAATCACAATTTCTGTGTCCATTATCTATTGCCACAAATAATGCTGCATAACAAGTCACCCCAAAATTCAGTGGTTTAAATCAACCATTTATTGCAGATGAACAATTGCAGCTGAATTGTACTTCTTTCTCTGACATGTTCTCTTGAGAGGTCAACTGGCTGTCAGCTGATGTAGGATGGCCTTGGCTCAGGCCACTTGTCTTTACATATATTCTTCATCCTCCCATGGGCTAGCCCAATGTGTTCTCATAGCCATGTCAGAGGGCAAGAGTGCAGAAACCCAGTTGTGCAAGAGAACAAGCAGAAACTTGCAGGTGCTTGTCAAGCTTCTGCTAACATCTCATTGGCCAAAAGAGGGCAAATGACCAAGTCCAGAGCTGGAGTGGGAGGAGAAGATAAAGTTACAGGGAAAGAAGTGTGGATATAGATTACCATTAAATGGAGCTATTAATAACCTCCATCTATAATAGGAATTGTTTCTACGAAAATATAAAATTTCCTGAGTTAGAACCTTGTTCCATGTCCTTATGAGTTAGCTTTCTCAGTTTCTTTTCCTTTTCTGGTTCTTTCATAAATTTGTTTGGATATTTTCAAATCCACCTACATTTCTTGCCAGTATCATCTTTTCAAAGTAAGTTCCATATTTTTATTACCTAAAGGTTGAGTGGTACCTTCTCTTATTTGTCCTAAGTTAATCATCCTACTGGGAAGAGCGAATAGCTGATAGAAATAGAGGGAGGAGAAGGAAGAACCTGAGGGAGCAAAAATGATTGCTGAAAGCAGAGTTTGAGTGTCAATGAAGTTGTGAATGTGTGTATATGTGGTTACATGTGTGTACGTTTGCATTATGTATTATATGTGCATTCATGTGTGTACATTAATTTTTATTAGTATGCGTATGTGTGAATATATACATATGTGTGCACATGTACATTAATGCACGTATATATGCACGGTGGTGGGTGTTCCTTCCAGTTTATTAAAAAATACCACTACACTTGACCTGATAAATCAATGAAACAGTGCGATGAGTACTCCCAGGGCAAAGCCTTATGGGAAAAGAAGAAAATATGAAATAGGAGTCATAAAGGTTATAAGAACAAAGCAGGAGTTGAGGGCTCCTGCAGCCCATTCTACACTCCCAGGTTTGAGAAATTCCAAATCAGGGTAAAGAGCATTTCCTCACCCCTTTTCTCTGTACGTCCTTCTTCAAACTTGGATGCTGGGGAAATATGCGGCAAAACATCAATGTTGCCTTTCCATAAAGTAATATGAAACAGAGAAGCACAAGAGAGATTTTATCCCTTCAGTGTGACCAGGGAGAAGATATCTAGTCCTTTCTCTGTCTCAAGAATGGGATATTAATCTATTTCCTCTGAAGTATTTTATATTTGAGGAAACATACCAGGTTTGTCTTTGCCAAGAGGCTCTTCCAAGAGGCCTGGTTTGAGTTAAGATCTTTACTGGTTATTCACCAATTTCATGAGTCCCTAAAACCTCCCAGTGAGGCCACAGGAATCTGCAGTTCTTCGGAAGTCCTAGCTCTCGTTGCACACAGTCCACCAGGCTCTTGGGACTGTTGGCAGATTTCCTGTTATATTGTATGAAAAAATTTGTTATTCCAGGGAGGAATCAGGAAGTTGATTCCACTTGATATGTTAGTGGCGACCTCTAAGGGGAAATACTTTTCAATTGGCAGGAGCTGTGAGGCCATGAGATTGAAAACTTTTGCTAGAAAAGTTCTATAATGTTCAACAATCTAATAAGACCGACTTGGTCTGTTGATTACAGAAAGACTCTATGAGATAGTTGTTACTATTATTCCCATTTCAGAGATTAACTATCAAAGAGATTAAATCATGTGCCTATGGTCACTCACTTGGGATAACTCTAGAACAATGTTCTTGAATACCTCACTATACTGCTTCTACCACCTCTACCACCTGTGATCTACCCCTTCCAGGACCAAAAGGCTGGAAGCTTCATTTATAAGTTTCTTATAGTAAGTGGCAATACAAAATGTTTGACTGTAGGTTGGCACAGTCTAAATTTCACTGTCCATCCTCTGCTACCCTCAGGCTGACTGATATCAGGTCCACGAAGCCTTTTCTTTGGCATACATTGAACGGAAGTTACTTCTATATGCTCAAAGAACAGAGAATAAGGAGCAAAATGCTACAGAATGACTGCTCAGCCTTAGGAAATGACAACTATCCTCACTAAGAATGCATAGCACTTCTTATTTGAAACTTGATTGACTGTGATTGTAAGTCATAAAAACGATGCATGATATGTTGATTTGATGTAACAATCAATGTCTGTTTAATAAATGACCCACAGTGGTTTTCACACACTATCTCCACCTGAAGACAATGTTTGACTTCCCAGCTCATACTTCACGTTCTAGCTCAAAAATTACTAGAGAAACAAATCTTCACTTATGCATAAACATATTCCAAAGCAAAAGATTTATCGATGAGAGCCTCAAATTGACCAGTTTTTAGCTTTTTCTTCTAAAAAGAAGAATGCTTTCCAAAAAGAGATCGGTAACAGATGTAGTGGATTACATAGCACTTGCTCAGATACGAAAAACAGATGAAATGGAATATTCTGGTTTGTGATTCAGTCTTATTCTTATCTACATATAGTTCTTCTTAAGTGAACTTGACAGTGTTGTGGGCTGATATTAAGATAGACTACTTTAGTAAACAAGAAAAAGGGTTTCACTCCCCACAATAGCAAATGAGGTTTATAATAGAAATTTCTTTGTGCAGGGGAAGACATTACAGTTTTCCACATAATAAATATTATATTTGCTAGACAAAAAAGAGTGCCTTTCATTACATGCAATGCACTGTTGTACAACTACTTTTTTTCTTTCCATAGAAAAGTACCATTTTCTACTGTAAAATGTCTGCAATTTATTTTTATGAGTCTGTTTTCCCATGAAGTAAGAACATTCCATTACATAGCTCTGTACTGATAACTGTACATTATTATGTAAGAGGGGAAACGTGCAGTACAAATGTCTGAGCTTTATTGTTTGGGTGTCTGTACAATTCTGAGAGTGGGCAAACAGAGTTAAAATTTTGGACCAGAACAGCTAATTTTATTAACACAACCAGTCTATAATTACTAGATTTACTGGAGTCCTTTACATCGATATTCTCGGCAACTATGATAGATGTATATGTTCTCTAAAATAATACTATCGCATGCTCCAGCAACAACTATAATTTTTCCTGACAATGTCTCTGCTGGCTTAAAAAACATAATTAATACTTTATTTAATCCTTGCATTCCGTATACCTAGTTGACCATCATTCAAAATGGCAATTGCCCAGAGACATATAGTTTCTTCACAGTTGAATGTATTTGACCCTGATTACTATTTATTGGCAATATACCAAATAAGTAAAAAGGGAGCTGGAACAAAGAATTCTGGCTGTACATTTTCTCCATGCTGAGGTCACCATGACAGTGACTGCCAATTTGCCTGTAAGCACTGCGAAGGGCTTTGCAGGTTAGAGAATTACAATTATTTTGCTTATGTCAGTCTTAACCTTGAACACATTTAATGGACAATGTGTGGTATGATGCTTGTCTTACACTTATTTTACTCTTCTATTTAGAAACACAAACATTGACTCTTTATCCCCAAGGACAGGGATAAGCTGCCGGGGAAAGGGCTTGCCTGCTTTGCTTGGTTGGGATGATGTATCTAAAATGTACTTTTGAAGAAACCAGTACCTGCAGCCTGCCTGGCTCTGAGTGAGGCGCTTCATGCATGCTATCTTATTTAATCAGCACAGCAGCCCTATGAAGAAGGCGCTAACATTACACGAATCTGCGAAGAGTGCCTCACTCTGGTTAAGTAATGTGCCTTAGTCACAAGGCCAGTGAGTGTCGGGGCCGGGACTCGACTCTGACACAGCCCAAATACTCTCCCACACGGTATGAGAAATTTCCAAATGTTTGAAGCCCAGAAATGGAAAAAAAAATCTGCTTGAAAACAGAAGAGGAAATTTGGAGGTGGTGGACTAGAGACACAATATTTCTAGTGATCTAATGTATGAACACATTCACTGTAACTTGTTAATTTTGAAATGTTCATTTGGTGTGCTATCCGTAAAAGTATAGCTTATTCAGATACCAATGACAGATGTTGAATATACACACCAACCTTTTACCATTTTGATATAAAGTGAGCCAAGCTATAAGATTTTAGGAATCTAACATCTCTTTACGTTCTCAGTTTATGAGAAGAACTATGAGTATTACGGTAAAAGAGTTCTTATGTTTTTGAGATAAAATATCTTTTATTGAGTCCAACAAATAAACAGAGCAACCATTTTTAGAAAAAGGATAAAAAAGAAAACAACCTCAAAGTAAAACATCCCCAACACTTACCAAGAAATAACTTGTCGCACATCATCTTTGTCGCATGGATATTTGTTTAAACAGTCTCGTTTTCTACACAATTGCTACCTACTTTTTCTACTTCTCCCATTTCATTTTTATCACCCTCAATGAAAACGAGATGTTTATCCAGATGGAAACAAGCTTCTCTATACTTTCAAATGTTGTTTTGATCTGATATTCAATAAAAGTGTGTATTTGCAAACTTAGACAAGTGACTATTCCTTGCTGCAATAGGTAAAGGATACCTAAGCCAGCAAGAACATTCATCATCCACTGGAATATTATTCAGCCTCAAAAAGGAATGAAGTTCTGCAGTTCAGTGGGTACTAGGGGAAGGGGTTGAGGGAGGCACGGGGGGTGAAGGGGAGCATTTATATGGAGACAGACAAGAAATAATACACAAGTGAAATTTCACAATGATGTAAACTATTATGAACTCAATGAAAAAAAAAAAAGAGGAATGAAGTCCTGACACATGCTACAACATGGATGAACCGTGAAGACATTATGCTAAGTGAAAAAAGCAAGACACAGAAGGACAAATGCTGTTATGATTCCAGATACATGCCAGACCTGGAATAGGCAATTCAAAGAGACACAAAGTAGAATAGAGATTACCAGGGGCTGGAAGGAGGGGAATAGGGAGTTATGGTTTAATGGGTACATTAAAGTTTTTGTTGAGGAGGATGATGAAAAAGTTATATAGTGGTAATTGATTACATAATATTGTGAATATATTTAATGCAATTGAATTGTACAATTATGAATGGTTAAAATGATAAATATTATGTATATTTTACCACAATGAAAAATTTTTTAAAAAGAAGGTGATATTTCTACCAAGATCTTACAACTGAGAGGCAGAAAATTCTAGCATCTATTACCGGACATAATATCTCAACATGCTTTGATTCAACAAATTCAGAACGTTCCTGTGTGGGCTCTTCTTTCATTCATTTGGTTCATTAATTCATTTGGTTCTATAAATATTTATTTAAAAGTCATGGTATTTCATATCAGACTGAGGGACTAGAGGGATGAGTAAGGGAGGTTTCCAGCCTGCAGGACTGGGAGAGACAGCCACATCCACAAGTGATTAAGATACACAATAAAGGCTGCAGTAGAAATATAATGACTAGTAGTGGGAACTCAGGAGAGGAGGCTCCTAAGGGGAACAGGGCTTCATAGAAGAGTTGATAATTGAGCTGGGTTTGAACTTTGAGAATAAATCGGGTTGCTCTGAGTATTTCAATAATATGCAGTACATTATCGCTCACACTTTCTGTCTTGGTATCTTGGATCTAAGATATTTGCAACCTTATCCAATATTTTGTAATTTTTTTCCCTTGTGTATAAACTAACTGGTCCCTGGAGGCAGAAAAATATCTTGTTTCATTCTCTGCCCTTCTTTCTAAACATTTATAAGCAAAACCACTTTGAGAAATAATTTAAAGTAAATGAGATGTGCCCAGATCCCTCAACGAGCTTGTAGTCTGGTAGGGAGATGAGGCAAAGACAGCTGGGCAGTAAGTGCCTTAAGAAATAGTGTGGGATGGCTGTGCAGAGGCAGGAGAAATGACTTTTTCTAGGGGATGAGGAAAACCTCATGGAGGAGGAGGTCTTTGCATTTTCCTCTTAAGGCTGTATAGAATTGTGATAACTAGACGTGAGTAAGGTCATTTCATTTGGATAGGAAGATATGAGCAAAAGCAGAAAAGCAAAAAATCTCAGTCCTATTCAGGGAGGCAGTGAAAAAGAAAGCCAGAAAGGCCCGGTGGGGCCTGGTTATGAGGACCTGCAGACCTTCAATGTTCTGCTTATTCTTGGAATCCAAGAACCATGATCTGTTACGGGGTAGATTTAGGAGAGAAAGACTAAAGCATGGCTTTTGCCAAGCGGTGCCATGTCTGCACCCAGGATCCAAACCAGCGAACCCCAGGCCACCGAGAAGCGGAATGTGTGAACTTAACCACTGTGCCACCGGGTAAAAGTAATATCTTGAATACTTGCCTTTTTTATGATTCTTATGTAAGAAAGCAGGAAGGAGATAATTTAAAGCTCTATACTACTTGTAATTAAAAGAAACAGAGGAAGTCCAAATTTTGTCTAAATTGTTGGTCCAAGAGTCAATTCTTTTTCTAACTTATATGTTTTCCAGCAAACATACAAATAAATCAATCCAGGAATTAATAATATTAACTAATTGGCTATTTTGTACCTGCCCAAGAGGACACAACACAAAACATTTATGTTGATTTTATTTGGATGCTATATCTTGGTATTTTCAAACAGTATCTACTCTTATGCTGTATAATCTCTTTTTCTTAGTACTTTCCACTCCACAATTTTTATATATTCCTATTTGAAATTATGTCATGTCTTTTCATGTCACTCATGCATCTAATCATTTAAAAATGATGGGATATGAGATGTGACAATAATGTGAGAAAGGTTTCTCAAGGAAGAATTAAAATATATGAAAGAATAATTTGCAAAACAAACATGGTAGAAGTCATATTTATTGAAAAAAATTAATATCTTTGCTATAAAATTTGTAACAGGAATATTTACTGAATGTTTATTTTGATGCATAAACCTGAATATTACATACCAAGTACAAGACAGTAGCACTAGTTTTCCCTTTATTTACATTTTATGAAAATTGTTATGCAGTCCATGTTAAAAGAACTTATGATGGAGAATTGTTACATTAGAAAAATAATATTCTTGATAAAGCATTCTCAAGGAGTCCAATCACATTTTCTGCCTCTTCAATAAGGCAAAAGTCCCTGGAACAGCATATAACTTAATTTACAAAATACAATAAATGTTGAGACACATATTCAAGTTTTCTTTTGGTATGATCTTTTCCTCACTGTAAAATTACATTTTTTTTTTTTACTGAAACAGAAAGACTTTCAGGAAAATGTCATTGAATGATTTCAGCTATACATTACATATACAACTCTGTAGTCTAGCAACAACCATTGCTACACCATCATTAATGTTAAATATTTTGCTTGGCGAGCTATTCTCAAATGTAGCATATTTTAAGATTTTGCCATCATTATGACTGTGGAATCATTGGTTTTCATAGGAAACAGATCTGTCACAGTATGAAGCTTTGTTTGTTTTAGGGAACTGGTACACAATTACATTTCCACTCACAAGAGAACACCACGGATGGAACTAAAGTCAGGCTCTGCGGGCTCCACCAAGGTCCCGAGCTGGGCCAACCCGACACCTCCTGCGCTCACGCTGCACAGCCCTGGCCGGGTTCAGGTGGGTTCTTTTCCAGAAATCTTTTTGCTCTTCACAGTTAGGTGGTTTTAATTCCTTCAAAGGCACATAACTTCCATCTTTTCTCCAGCGTTGCTCCCACACCTGTGAATTCCTGTTTAAACATGCGTGGCAGCCTCATCAAAAGCATTTCGATTTCGTTTGCAGATATCTGTTAGAAAGGAAGAGAAGTCACTTTGGGAAAGGGACTCATCTGAAAGGAGACCAGGGGTTAGGTAGGGATATGCTTCCCAGAGAGACAGACAACATGTGTAGTTTTCTACTTGGCTGTCAAGTAATGTCCTTATAAGAGGAGCACGACGTAAGTGCTGAATGTGATTATCCTTGTCATCCCGAGCACGAGACAATGGGTGGAAAGTTCCAGGTTGGCCCTTCATGTGGATGGCTACCTTCCTGGCAGCGTCACGCCTGAACCGCCCTCCCTTGATACAAAAGGAGATGGGATGGGACTTAACGGGGCTCAGAGCAAATTCATTACCACTCCTGGAAAGCTACTGGGCCCTCATCCTGTTCTATAAAGGGCAGCACTTTTATCCAGCTCAGTGAGGGCCGAGGGCATGCGGGTAGATTTCTTGCCACCTTAACTTCTTTCTCTTCCTTTAGCTTTCACAGGCACCAGAAGATCATGAAGGTTTAACAACAGAAATGAAACCCAAAACCTACAGCCATAGAAGTCTCAATATCCAGTCATAAAATCCAGGTAGATTTGTTTAAGGCAAGTTTTTTCTTCTCCCAATTTTTCTTTATTGCATAAATTTTTATACCAATAATTCATTTATTCTTAAATAAAGAACAAATCAACCATAATCCTTCTGCTCTAACACAGCCATTGCTCTTGCTTTCCTGTGGTGACATCCTAATCCATGTGTGTGTATGGGGATCTCATGTAGCAAAGCAGCTAAGACCCTGGAATTGGGACCTGACGTTTTTGTTTGAATCCTGTATCTACTATTGTTATGAGCTAAATGACTCCTACCAAGATAATCAGTCTCTCTAAGCCTCAGCAAGTGGGAATAACAACACTTAATAAGGATGTGTGCAGACTACCAGCTTAGCACAGATTTGGGCACATAGAAATGTTCAATGACTCAGATCTATTATTATTTTTCAAGGTACAATCACTGTATAGATATCATTTTACAGTCTATACTTTCCATTTAACAATATTAACACTCATTTTAAAGAGAGACCAAAGAGACCAGGAAGTCAAATCAACTGTTCATTCAATACTCACATGGAAAAGATTTCAAATGATAGATATATTCAATATTCCTGGGCCTCCAATACAAAACTTTAGATAGAGGCAGTCCTGAAAGTTGAAATCAATTGTATTCTAACATTTCTGTGTGAATTATTTTGAAACCTGAATGCATTTTCCCATAAAACCATGTTAAACGGATTATTAGACTCCAGGTCAACCCACAAAAGCCTATTAAACAGGTTATTGAAAGGTTCATAGTGATTTTGAAAGTACATTTTCTTTCAGGGAGCACTGTGTGAAGCACCCTCACCAGCACCCTCATTTCATTCCTACGACACTCCTATGAGATATGAGGGGCAAATATGATCTATCTCCATCTTATAGCTGAGAAAACTGAGTGAACTACAGAAGTGTCTTATCCAAGACAGAACTTGGGAAGGACCCACTGCATGTGGGTTGGGACCTGGGGATTGGTGTGCTCCCCAGGATTGTCAACAGCTGCAGGTGAAGAAGTAGGGGTGTAGTGCGTTTTTAAAACATCAATCACCTGGGGTACTTGTTAAAAAGATAGATTCTCTAGCCTCTTCTCTGAAGACTTTGATTCAGCCAATCTAGGGGGTAGCCCAGATAATCTTTGTTTTCTTTTGCTGAGGAAGATTCACTCTGAGCTAACACCTGTTGCCAATCTTCCTCTGTTTCGTATGTGGGTTGCCACCACAGCATGGCTGATGAGTGGTGTAGGTCCATGCCCAGGATCCTAACCTGTGAACCCCGGCTGCTGAGGCGGAGTCCACCAAACTTAACCACTAGGAAACAGGGCCAGCCCCAGATAATCTATTTTTAACAATCACCCAAGGTAATTCTTACACTCAAGCATATTTGGGTTAAGAATGGGGACTTAAACTAGACAGGTTTGGTTTTTAATCTAGGCTGTGCCTCAGGCAAGCTGTGTGACTTTGGGTGGGTCATTTAACAGCGATAATTCTCAGTTTCTTCACGTGTACAACAGAAATAACGATGTCTCTCTCTGTGTAATTGTGAGGATTACATGTAAAACGTAACACAGTGCCTAGGACCAATACGCTTCCTATATACACCGATTTATCAATGCTGGCAGAATACAACACACTAATATCAAACCTTTTGTGGCGGATGCGTCAAGCTCTGTGCAGATAAACCAAAGGAAACGAGTACAGAGAGGTATGTGGTCAAACCCAGTTTTGAGTTGGTCCAGAAGGCAATTTTCCTTAAGCTCTATGAGGCCAAGTTATCCTCCTAACAAGCTCCCTTCTTTCTTTTGGGACGAGGACAGCACAGGTAATCTATGTTAGACTCCAGTCCAAAGTCAAATTCAACTGATACCCCTGAGATGAGTGGTCCTTCCCCAGATCAAACAGAAGCCATAGAAAAGGTGACAGATTGAGGTAAAAGCCAGCCCACCACAGGCTTGTTTCCAGCATAACTATCACCTCCCTAGGAAAAGTAGAGAAGAAGCCTTGTGCTATTCATTGAGGAGAGAGAAAGCTGAATTCTTGAGGGTCAAATAAAGATCTGATCTAAAGATAATGTCTATGCAGGAGGCCAGCTGGGGTCAGGTTGGGCAATCCCAACCCAGCAGCCCCACCGCTGGTTTTAAAAGGCATATCAACTCATAATCACTGAGAACTTTTTCCTTGCCAGACTCTTCGGAAAACACTTTCTTTAATTCTCACCACTCTCTCCTAAGAGAGCGAATAGTTTACAAATGAGGAAACTGAGGTCCAGAAAGATTAGGTACCTGGTGCAGGGTAACCCAGGCAGTAAGTGTGGAGCTGGGGTGCAGATCCAGGCTCTCTGCCCTTGTTCTTAACAAATGGTGCCAACCACCACAGGGGGTCGGGGAGTGTGGAGTGAGGTTGGGAAATAATCCTCTTAGTCACTGCTTCTCTGTTCATGGGTGGGGACCACGGGGGAGGGCTCTGTGTACTGGAGGGCAGGCTCCTCTGTGACGAATACTACTTTAGAGGGATATCCACATCAACGGCATAAAACTGAAAATTCCCAACTTAACCAGCTTGTACACATTCATACGCTAATGCTTGAGCACCCCACGTGAACCATTCACCAAAACAGCAAGCAAATCATAGGGAATCTTGTTTTCCAAGGTGTCTTGTGACCTGAGCCTAGACTTCAACCTCAAAGGAAGCAGAAGATGGCATGCAGCAGGAGAGAAGTAGCTACCACTTCCTGAGTCATCACTGTGGGCACAGAGTAAGCGCTTTACATGCACTGATCTCATCAGAAAGCTCATTAAACAAGCAAACAAACCCCTCACCTGCAGGAAGAAAGAAATGTAGAGGCAAAAGATTTGGAGTCTAATCATGGCATGATCATTAACCAGTTTCACTGTCTAAATCACTTAATCTCTTTGGGTGTGTTCTCATTTGCAAGACAAAGCAATTGGGAAAAAACTCACCGAATGCTCTCAGTACTTGGATTTGAGTGCTGGTCCTGCCCTATATTAGCACTGGTCTTTGGGCGAGGCATTTAAAATTCACCTGTCTGTAACCACAGATCCACTAGAGGACCAATTTGAACTGAGCCCATCTTATCAGTAGAGTAATTAAGAGTTGTTTTTCAGGAACTGAGAGTCCACCCCTTGTCCAGTTCAGGCCAGTTGAGACCACCAACCCATCAACTGGGCCTGCACAAATGCCCAATAGGTGACCTTTTTGATGTCAGGGGGCCAAAAACTCCACCCTCAGGTCATGGTAATGCTGCTATTTTGTGAACATGCATCCTATAAAGAGGCGTGAAGCTTGACTACAACTTGCGCAGGTCATCAATTACCTCACTTTTCCTTACCTTCAATCATCTCTCTCCACCATTCAGACTGCCCTGCCCTTCATTCCATAAATTTTCCCCCAAGCCCTGGATGGAGGGAGACAGATTGGAGAGCTCTGACTCCTATCTCCTTGCCGGTCAACCTCACAATAAAGCCTTTCCTTTTCTCAAAAGCTGATGCTGTATTAATGGTATTTTTTAATTGGCTTTGGGCAGAGAACCCCTACTTTGTGCGGTAACATGTCCACCAGGTTTTTGCCGAGATCTCAAACTGAGAAAACGTGAGAGGTCTTTTGTGTACTTCGAAACACAAAACAAAGGAGAACCAAAACTTAATAGCACTTACTGTGTGCCAGATACTGTTCGGAATACTTTTCATAAATTAAGTCATTTAATATATACAGTAACCCATAAAAACCCATTTTACAGAGGATGATGGCAAAATTACAAGAGCTGACAAATTATTTATAGGGAGGAGAAGAAAACAGAATTAAAGTAAATGAAGATATTTGTAAAGTAAAAGTTCTTTGGCCATAAGGTGAAAAAGAAGGGTAAATTGAATTTTCTCTTGAATTAGTTTTAAAAATCCCGAAATGTAATGTCGTACAGGTTAATTTTGTCAGGTTGGGAAAAGGTTTAAAAACCATCAAACTAACCTAAAAGCAGGTTCTCCTTGATCTTTCTTCTGGCATGAGAAATAAACACCTTTAAGGAAATGCTCTGGAATTTAGCTGAGAGCCTTCATTTCCTACCAATAATTTCTTGGTCTTGAGAACTGAACCAGTCATGGCATCATCACATAAAACGAAGCACCAAGACCTCACTGGCCGAGCTCAGAGTGAAATTTACCCATTTCCTCATCAATTGTGCAGGATTCCCTTCCCTGAATCCCTTCTGAGGTCAGGGATTCTCTCTACGCTCCTGTTTGTCACAGATGGAACCCTGGGGCCAGGGATGGCTGTTTACTTGCCCAGCTGGTGAGTGGAGGGGCTAGAACTTGGTGCAGGGCCTCTGATGCTGAATCCAGCCCTGCTTTCACAGCACTGCAGTCCCTCTCTCACAAAAATACTATGCGGAGAATCAAATACATGTGGTTAGGAGAATTCTGTGTGGCATTACAATACAGGTAGAAACACATGCTGTGACAGTGAAATATCATTCTCCCATATACCAAGCATTTGGTGCTCCAGAAAGTGGGGAAGATTGTCATAAACATGATGCTTTTATCACTCTCTTATCCTGCTGGCTTTTGCTCCAAGAAATTAGTGGTCTGTATATATGTCTTTGATGTTGTCAGTGGTCCCCCTACCCCTGTTTTGTTTAAAATTTTCTAAGTCTAACATTTATTCTTTTAGAAAGGATTGATTTGCTCTAATTAAAAAAAGAAAAGAAAAGATGAGAAGAAATAAAGGCTCAGTGTAACCAAGGGGCTTTGTGTGGTGGTAACGCTGCAGAGGTAATTTGTAAGATCTGCTTGAATTATTTTCTGAAGTGCTGATTCTAGTCCAAGGCTCCTGCCTCCTTGCCAGGCCTCTCAGCACATGTATAAATTGACCCAAGCAGACATAAATCAATTTTATTATCGGGATAGTTGGCTCCACGTCCCACACCAGTCAGGCAAGGGAAGCTGAGTGAGGACGGGTTCTCATCTCAGGTACTGAAAAGACACTGGTATAGGCTTTGTCGAGGCTGGAGAGTCAGGCAAGCCAATTGTAAAACCAGATTTCTTTCCATAGGATAAACTGACTGTTAGACTTCAGTGCACACTTAAATCTTGTTCACTCTTCATATCCCTAGGCAAAGCACAGTGTCAGCACATAGGCACCTTGCAATAAACATTTGCAGAGAGAAATACAGAACGTGGGTGGGGAGAGGAGGGAGGGGAGGGAGGGAGGAAGGACACAAAGGAGGAAGTATGGGAGGAAGAAGGAAAGAAGATAAATAAGTGGGGAATTAGGAAGAGAAAAGGAAAGAACTGGAGCGAAGAGGAACAGGGAGGAAGGAAAGGAGGGAAGAGGAAAAGAAAAGAAAGAAAGAAGAAGATAAATAGAAGGAATTGGAAGAAAGAATGGAAGAATTGGAAAGAGAAAAGAAAGGCTCTGGATGGAAAATGAGAGAAGGCAGGCAGGAAAGAAGGGAGAAGGAGGAGAAAGGGAAGAAATGCGGCATTGACAGCTAAAGGACCTCAGAGGGAAGCCACCAGAACAAGCATAGACTCAAGGATACCTCCTGTTAATCGTGACTTGGACACATTTCGCCCTTCTCCAACTCCTGTTTCACTAAATATCTGCCTGCCCAATTTAGCACTTCATTAGTTCACGTCTGATTCTCAAGTTAGTTCATAGATATTATACCATTTCCTCAACTAGACTACAAGTTTTTTCAGAGCAAGTTTCTTTCTTAGATTTCTTTTGTGTCCTGGCCATCCTCCACTCTCCTAGTCCCCCGGACAGTGCAGGGTATGTGAAAAGCAGTGAATTATCCGAGCATCCACTGGGTTCCCTGTAACCTTGTCAATTTCTCTCCCTGTGGCTGAGCAACTCCTTTTTATTCTTTATGTAGCCAAACGGAAGTAGTTACCTCCTATACTTCATATGTCATATGCTCTCTAGAGGTGCTGTGATATCTAAAAAACACAGTCATTACAGCCTAAGCAACAGAAAACTCATTCACTCATTAACATACTGTGACAGATGGCTATTTAGGAGAACACCAGAATATACATAATATTAAAGATTATTCGGGTGGGCAATCTTACAAACCCTATTGGGAACGTTTTTATCCATACTTGGTGCCTAACTATAATCTGGGAAAGAATGCTCTACAATTAAGGCTGATTTGAATTTCCTTGGAATTGACAAGATATTTTAATTTCGTGTTTCCAGAGGTAAGATTTTAGTCAGAAATGCACGTCATTTGCTCCTCTGATGAGAAATGTGCACATGCCCATGAGCACCCAAGCCCATCACCAACAGTGGTCTCATGCCAAAATGGCAGGTCTTTCTAAATCCTCCAGCATCTACGGCTACACTATGTTGAGTCTGGTTTTTAGAATCGAGTCTTCCATTTAGTAGGCCTAGGGAAGAGGCTGCAGGTATGTAGTGGGGCAGCCAGGCACACTTGGATGACTGGGTCTTTGTCTCCTAAAGAATACATAAACTAGGGGAAGAGAGAGGAATCCATCCTCTTGACTGTAAGATAGGAAATATTCATCTGCTAATGCTCAACTCAAACGTGACTTCTTTGCTGCCTAGGATCAGCAAGTGGGCTTAATGGCTTGGGGCTGGTATGGGAGATTCTGTGTATCGATCAGAAACCATTTTCAAGATAGTGTTGCTTATTCTGAAGAGCTTACCTGCCTGTGCCCAGGGCACAATTTTTGACTCAGCAAAACTTCAGGAAGCCATCTCCCCCCACCACCCTGGCCCTATCTTCCTCTGAATGACTCTTCCTGACTTGGTCATATGTTTCCAATGCAAGAGAGCTGAGTAAACGAGAGTGAGTGGTTTAGAAGAGACTGAGAAGAAAAAAATATGCAAATATCATTATCAAGAGCAGGAGGAATATTTAACTGGAAAATGGCCTATCGTTGGGCTACACAGTTTTAGGGAGCCATGTACAATTTACATGCCCAGCATAATTTAAATTAATTCCTGTCTCTCTTCCATTTCTAATCATTCTTATCCACATATATGGCCTTTGGGAAAATCCTAATAAAAACAGCTCCATTAAGGCCGGACTGAGCCTGCTTTCCTCGCTCTCATCAGCACTGGGGTAGGCAGAATCTAAATGCTATCTTATAACAACTGTGGCAATGGTAATGCTGTCCAATCTCAAGGAACCATGTTGTTCTAAGTGGAAATTTTAAAAAGCCGTCCCACTAGAGTCAGCAAACCCCCTGTGTTGCAGAGGCCAGGCAGAATCCACTGCCTTAATGCAACATTAACCAAAACTCTGTGGGGGCCAGGTGACACTCAGTTCATTCTGATTGATCAGAGGCAGGCACACCAGGCCGCTGCACCGGAAAGCCTCAGCATCAATGGCTGTCCGCGGCTGCAGGATTCGGAGCCTCGGGGCAGCTGATGCAAGGACGAGGCCTTCGTGGATGCTTAGAGGGCAAACCTCTCATTGTTTTCTGTTTAAAGCCCTGAGGATGTGGAATTCCAGTACAGAGCAATAATTTGCTCTCTGGATTAAAAAGTCTAACTATCTTTTCAGCCTCACTGGGATGGAAAGAATATTTGGTCCAATCCCTGGTACCCAGGAGTTTAAGTCAGAGCACTTTTTTGATATATTTTTTTGCCACAGGCATGAGAAAAAATCTGACAGCTCTACTGAGCATTTCAGTCAGGCCATGGAGGGCTGTCTGGGGCAGGCCCTGTGTATTTCCTCTGGAGGGAAATACTTTCTGCATTATCTTCTAAAATAAAAGTACCAGTCTGAGGTGAAATGGAATTCTCCTTGATTCAATTCCTTCCGGAAAGGCCCATCATCTAATCGCCAGAACCAGGTGTGTGGGTTCTTTCCTCAGAGACCGATGGAGGAGACCACACAAACCTCACCTGAGCAAATGGATGATGGACACTGTCCTGAGAGTACGACTAGAACAAGAGCTCCCACCTCACCAAAATAATTCATCATTTTTAACTGCCCAGGTGATTTTACGTGCACATGCATGCACACGCATGTGTGAGAACTCACACACACATCTCACAGATGTGCAGATCATCGACCTCCACTGATGGGGCAGAGGAGACGAGAGGCCTGAAATTCTTAGATAAAAAACAAGTGGATTCTTTGGCCATTTCAGCTCATACTAAAACAACAGTTGCTTCTCAACAAAGGCTTCCCACTTGGGATTTCCAGAAAGGGAAGGAAAGAAATGTCAGCAATATGAGGGGAAGGACAGGAGCGACAACAGGAATCATTTCTTGAGGGCTTATTCTAGGCCAAGCCCATCGGTGCAAGCAGTGTTTGGTTTAATCGTCCAGGCAAAGGTAGTGGTGATATTAAGGAAGAATGATATTGGTGACGGAAAAAAGACCAAGAAGCCCTTCAAAGCTTTATTTCCACAAAGTGACATTGTATAGCTTGTCCTTCTCATTTCGTCTGCGTTAACGTGAGCATTTTCTGTTACCTCCCTGTCCACGTGAGGGGAGGCCACAAAGAAGACAATAACATGATTCCGAACTTCACAAGTCTTACCGTCTCCTCATTCCCTTTCTCTGCTTTGGTCTACCTGATCACCAGCTGTGTGGGAACGAAAGGGCATGAATCTCCATGACTGAAGAATAATTTTGTTCCGGATGACTTGTCTCAAAGGGGAAGTATAAGACCCATTAGAAAGGGCAAGCAGTTGTGGGATCATGATTTGGTAAGATCATGATCTTATTTGAATTATTTGAATTAAAATAAGAGCATGGTATAGTAGTTTCATTGATCCTGACCATTGAAAATTGAAAATGACCTATGTGTATTCAGCTCATACAACTGCGGGCTGTGGGCCTCGTCCTACAAATTCCACGCACTGTGCTGTGCTCGGTGGAAGAGCTTCTTATTCCCATTTTCCTCCCCAGCAGGACATTTAGCCAGCTACTCAAGGACAGGCCTAGCTTCTCTGTTTTGCTTCTGTGTCCATCCCCTTCCAGCTTCCCCAGGCAGTACTGGTTAATGACATCACTTTATTTCGACAGGGGCCCCCCTTGTTCACTAGGATTCAATACATAAATTGAGCTCTTTTTCTCCCTTCTCCTTGGGCACACAAACACTGCAAAGGGCTAGGAGTATAGCTAATTTGCAGATGAGAAAGACTGAGCCTCAGAGAAATGAGGAGTGATGTGCCAACTTGGAGGGTGACCCTGAGGAGCACAGCTGAGAAGAACTCTGCAGTCATTTCTTCCACTTAGAGAATAATGCTGAAAAACAACCATTAATACAGTTTTCTTGAGAGTCATATCAGATCTCTATGTTATTTGGGGTGATTTTTCCTCTATTGTGTGGAGTTCTTAACACAGAATCCTGTGAGAATAGCTCTAAGGATAATGCCCCATTAGCCATCCTGACCTGATTTCTCCCTTGTTTTGGGAACTTTCGAGCCAACCTGCAATTTGAAGTCCCTCATACGCTTTTCAAAGTAATTTGGCATCTGCTGAAGGTCGTTGTCATTTTAGATAACTGCTTTTCTTTCTACAAAGACAAAAGTGAGTGGAAAGAAGACAACGATCTGCCGAAAACCGAGGTTCCTATGAAGGAGGAGGACTGATTATGTCCCTCACGCAGCTGCCGCAGGGTGCGCCTGCAGCCAGCGATCGGCACACTCAATTTCAGCAATGCAAGGCCGCTCCAGAAAAGACATTTACCTTGGAGTCCAGCTGCTGCATGTATGACCAGAGATACTCTATATTGGCTCCAAAAGGATGGACGTGAAGAAACGTTGATATGATGCCTGAATTAAAAAGACAAACAGTGGACGTTACTGAGAGGCAAATAAGAGTCTCAGTCAAATAATGTCATCTAACCCCAAAGACGGTTTTGTCAGGCTAAGTTATGGTCTTGCCATTTCTAAGAGCACTCAGCAAGCATTCAATAGCAGCATGTTTTGGGGACAGTAATAGTAACATGGCACACAGAACACTCCATCTCCTGGAATGACAGTAGTTAGAAAAGCTAGACTCAGACAAAATATAGATGGATAAAGGTATTTCTAAACAAAGACTCCTGGAAGCATTTCAACTACCAATTTTATGCTTGATTTACCAACACAAAATTGTAGTTATTGGAAGGATAAAATTCCCTCTCTTCTTTTCCTCAGTGGACTTCGCGGTATGAAAACGGCTCATACAGCTGTGTGAGAAGTCACACTGCCTCAAATTTCTCTGATAATTACAGCTGCTGGTTATGAAAAGTATTTAATCCACATTTCTCCTAACTCCACTGAAGGAAGCACAAATCCTTCTGGAAACATTCCCTATCTCCCGTGGTTGTTGCTGTTGTTTAAAGGGAGCCAGCTTGCCCTCTCGTTCTCCCTGCTGTAATTTACAAGATCATCTTAGAAGGTCTGGGAATGGAGGGTTTGGCTGGAGTCTGATAATAAATCAGAAGGCTTTTCCATTGTGAAAATCAACTGTCAACAAGGTACTGACAAATGAAAAGCTGGATGCAGGCGTCAGGGCTGAAGGAAAGGCATTAGCTTCCTACCCTCCCCACTCCTATATCCAAATCGAAATAGTGAAAATGAGGATGTTGATTCCACAGACTGTATGCTGCTGTCTGTTAAGAAACTGTGTTCACACTGACATATATTTTGGTTCTCTTTTAAACGGGCTTCAAGATGAATTACATCAGAGGATAACCCCTCTCGTGCTGTTTATTGTGAAGCTTTGGAGCCTGAGAGACAAAGGTCAAAGGGCAGACCCCCACTTGCATGAATGGCAGTCAGGGCTGGCACTAGCTGAGCACATCCTTCTCGCACGACGTTGTCCTATGAATTGCAGGGGGCCCTTGGACTGATCTGGGAGAGGCCCCACGGCCCCCTCCTCTCCTGTGGGATGGTTGGGAGGCTCTGGGATGAGTGGGATCAGTTTCTGAAGGAAAGCTCCCAGTTTATCCTTGAGCTGAGGACACAGAACTGAAGACTCTCGATAAGCACTCTCAAAGACCTGTCCTCAGAACTCTGCTTTCATGAGGTTTTTATTGGTTTACAGTGAAATGAGGAAGATAGAAACAATTCCTTACATTTCTCCATAAAGCTAAAACCTCAGTTTTCAGAGATTAACCTGTTTTTCTTGAGATATAAAGAATTACCATTTTATTCTGAGTTTATGTTCTCCCTTTTTTACTACAATGTCCTTCTTTCATGAAATAATGGCGATGATAGACCATAATGATGGTAGTTGTAATATCTTTCAGTGGCAAATAGCCATTTTTAATATACTTAAGTGGAATTGTTTTTTCTCCCTCCTATACCACCTTATTTGTTAATATATCGTTTAATTTTATAGACCTGGCAGCTACTTCCCTGCTCTCAGGGAAAGAAATTCTCAAATCTGGTGAGGTGGCGTTCTAAGTAATTATGTTACTAATAAGAGTTAAAATACAGAAGCTCATGAATGATTTACTTAAAAAAATTAGAACAGAAGTGTTTAAAAAATAACACTTTCATTTGCACTTCTGAAGTGGGAGAGAGGAGCAGAATTCTTGGGGGAATTGCCTCTGTTTCAGGATTGCGGGTGGGGCTTTCCCTGCTGTCCTAGGCTGAGGACAGGGGTACTACGTCCGCGTGAAGGTTTCTACAGACAGCCTTGAACAAACGGTAGGCAGTCGCCACGCCCTTTAAGGAGGAGGACAGGAAAGGGAGAAGGAGTAGTCAACCCCGGCTTTGTGAGAAGGCGAGGGTGTTCCTAGGGAGAGGCTTTTCCTTCTCCCACACAGGCTTTCCCAGGGAGGGGAGGGGGTGCTTGAAGAAAGTGGCTCACAGAGCCTGGAGGGCTGCTGCAAGAGGGGGAAGCAGCAGTGCTCTCCTGGGTTGGACATCTGCTCAGGTAGCAGACTGATCCGGCTTTGCACTGGCCTGAGCACAGAGGGGATGGCAGGGCTGATATGGGGAGCTGTGTGGCACTGCAGCCTTTAGGGTGACCAGGATGTGTGAGTTTCCCATGGGGCAAGGGGGCATCTCAGAAGGTAGAGGGGCTTGAGCAGTCTTACCAGTAAACTACCTCAAGGGCCCCAGCAGCCAGATAAAAACATTTGTCATATTCATCTCCCCACTGGACAGACTTAATATCTCCTGGAGAACCCACAGCCTCTCCTATGAATGCCCATGGGAGTGTGATGTGAAGATAAATGTCTTCAGTAGAATGAAAAGAATGAGTCAGAAAAGGATGGGAGCGGAGGTGTTGTGAAGGAGAGGCTGATAACTCTTGGCCTAGGAGACGAAGTGCTGAAGGAGGCAATTTAGGGATACCAGAAATGGGAGGAGCTGGAGTGCTGCTTTTGTTGCCTCCGTGATGTTGGCCTCCCTCTGTGTACATGGACTTGCTCCTTCGCTATTTACTGTCCCTCAGTCCCAATCTTAGGTCTACACCCCCAAGGAACTCTGCCCTTAGACAGTCTTTATATGTTCTGGTTCAGTATTGGAAATATTGTATACATTTACTATAAACGTACGTTGAATGAATTTATCCTCTAGTACTGAGAACAGCCAGTATATTTCTTTAAAAATTCTATTGTTCTATTATTGATAAATGGGGATAAATAAGAACCTTAAACATTGCTACCAGTACTAATCGATGATGTACTACTCTTCCAAAAATCAGCAAACTTTGAGGCATTATTCACTGGTGATTCCTGCCCTTAACTCATCCTGTTATGGATTAAGAAGCACAGAGTAACTTGGATGTTCTGGGTATGGATAATGTTTATCGAAACTATTTTGCTCATAAAACTAAGTGGCAAATGCTCATATGATTTCTATATATATTTCTAAAATCAGATTAGAAATCCTGACCCAGGCACCAGCCTGGTGGCCTAGTGGTTAAGTTCACGTGCTCTGCTTCAGCGGCCTGGGGTTCACCGGTTCAGATCCTGAAAGCTGACCTAGACACTGCTCATCAAGCCATGCTGAGGTGGTGTCCCACAGAGAAGAACTAGAAGGACATACAACTAAGATATACAACTATGTACTGGGGCTTTGAAGAGGAAAAAAAGGGGAAGATTGGCAACAGATCTTAGCTCAGAGCCAATCTTCCTTACCAAAAAAAAAAGCATACCTTAAAAAAACAAAGAAATCCTGACCCACCCATGAGTAATTTTCCTTAGGACAGTAATCAGAACCATCTAGGTGGTAGCTGATATTAACAAGCCATTAGCTTTTCTTTATAAAAGTTTAGCAATTGACGCTACATTCATGTGGGGCCAAGGCAGGCAGTTAAATAAAGGTTTCCCAAGCTTTTCCTATGGATGGCAACCATGTTATTCGGTATTGCTAGACATACAGCACAAACGGGAAATATTAGTCATCCTCCTTCCAAGTACAGCTCCTCTCACAGTCCCCACTCCTGCCGCTGCCCATCCCAGTAGCATCACAGAGGCATCAGTCACGCCACCGGAGAAAATGTAGTTTCTAGGCCTGAGTTTTGGATCAGATTCATTTAGCGGGGAGCTTCCTAAATAAACCTCTTTATGTAAAAAAATAAAGCCTCTTTGCAGCTCCTTTAAAGGAACTGGGATACTTCCTGAGAAAGGAAAATAGGATAGCTGCAACTCAAAATCTAGTGAAAAATTCTACAAACCCAGAAAATGGAGACTATTTTATGGTTCCTGGGAGGGAACTAAAGGTTTGGTAAAAGTGACACCAGGACCTGAGGGTGGAGAACTCAGCCATTACTGAGCTGGTGGATCTGCATAGGGATGGACGTAACAGTTGGTCTTGGCCATTTCCATAGAGAAGCAGACGTCTTCATATTTAAGAACAGGTTTCCCAACAGTGGAAAATACAACCACAAGCAGCTAATTTAAGAAAATAAAAAAGGAGTAGAGAAGGCTGTCAGTACTCTTGAACTTTTTGCACATCTCAGGGCCTTAAAAACGACTAGAAAGATATACAATCCAGCTCTGTACAACCTGTGGCAAATCCTTCATTAGGAAGGCCCATTTAATCAGGCACGTAAAAGCTTTTTGAGCTTTCCCATCAAAATCGTCTAGTTTATTCTCATTTTTAGAGCTCACTAAGACCATAGGAGGAGCATTTAAATTAGCTGGATAGTGCTAGATTTTTACTGCTTCATTCACTCTTATTTAAACATTTCCTTAGCAGCAATTAGGTGCCAAGGTGCTAGGGAAACAGCATTGCGGCAGACAGACAAGGTTCCTACTCTTGGGGAATTTATAGTCTAAGTGAGCAACACAGATGATAAACAAGAAGATTAGAAAGAAACGAAACATTGTTTCAGACAGTGGTAAGCAGAGTGAAGAAAACAAAACAGGTAATAGATAGAACGGTGGTGGTGGGGTAACCTCAAACTTGGTGGAGGGACACTACATCCGGAGGTTGAGCGAAGGCAAATTTTCCTGAGAGTCAGATGAGAAGGAGCCAGCAACACAGAGCCCAGGGGAAGATCACTCCAGGTACAGGCAACAGAAAGTGCAAAGGGCCTGAGGTGGAAATGAGCCAGAAGGAACAAACCTGGCTGGAGAGTGGTACAATGTGTTTGGAGGTAGGTGGGAAGCCAGATCAAGAAGGGCCTTGTGTGCCAGAGTAAGGGGTTTGGATTAAATTCTACATATAGTAGGAAACCAACAGAAGGGATCTAAGCAGGGGCATGATATGATCTGAATTATGTTTTAAACTTATCATTCAAGCTCCTGTGTGGTAAACAGACAAAATAGAAATGGGAGACCAATTAGAAGTGTCTACACACGACCTGAAGCTGCTTTAAAGGTATAAGATAGTAGAGTTCATGTTTCTATGTTGAAGGTATGACCCTCTACTTACATCTGAGATCACTGCCTAAGGGCGATGCAGCTTTCATTACAGTCCTCATAGATTACAGAGTGTTGAGTTGAAAAAGACCCTCTAATCAACCTCCTAACTTTATACAACATGAGGAATGAGATACACAGGGGTTAAGCGATATGCCCAGTGTATCAAATGCCTCCATCCACAAATATTCTGCGTGAGCCTGCCCTGCTCAGGGCTGTTTAAAGATCATCAGGTACTGTGGTTTGTCACAGGGCCATACACCCTACTCCCATCTTTTTCTCATATGGACTCCTATTTTAAAAAGCTGGTTGGTTACCTGATGAGAACAAAGTATCAATTTGTACATTCAGTTTGGGGAGTGCTTTATTCTCTTTGAGTTGAGTGAGAAATGGAATCCCACCAGAATACACTCTCCTATCTTCAGGCTACTTGGAGTTTTATTCCAAAGTCTCTGTGTCAACTTGTAAATTCTGGCTGAGAATTGCTTTCCTTATGTCCGCACTGGTTGACAGTCTCCCGGGAAATTTCAGGAAACCCCGGGCTCTATCAGCTCACTGGGGCAGGGGGGCACCCCAGGGATCTCCAGGAACCTCAGCTCTGCAGAGGAACAGCTGTCTCTCTAGACACAGTCATATCTTGCTGGAAACCAACAGAAGCCTGACCATAAGCCAGTCTTAAATATTCCTGCTTCATGTTACAGCCCATATGAAGGCTCCACGGACACTGAACTAGAGAGCTAGCCAGGAGGATACTATGTGAAATCTGGGTTTCCCAATAAGCCACGAGGGGACAGTTGTCTCTGGGCAGCTGCAGAGCGATAAAGCATTCAGAGGAAGCAGAGAGAGGCAGGACCATGAGTGGATGGCAGAAGACTGATCAAACAGTTGTGGTTTAGTCGGATACTTCTCAGTGCCTTGGGATTCTAAAAAGCTTTCATTTTCCAGAAAGCAGTTTGTTCCACTTATTTGGGGAGTGTAATATGTAACTCGTATGGTTAGGTTTTTTGTTGTTGTTGTTACAATCTGTCTACCTGTCTTATTTTATCTAAATCTCTGAGACTGTATTTGGGCCTTTCAGTAAATAGTTCCTTGTATCTGAAATGTCCTTGACGGCTCCCTTATCTATCTGGAGAAACCCTATGCATCCTTTAGGACTCGCTCAACTGTCCTTTCCTACAACCAGGAATCTGTAGCACACATAGCCCCTGCTCTGTGTTTCTGATTTTACTACGAACCACATTTCATTGTCATTAACCACTTTCTTTCTCTAGTCTATGAACTTCTTGGGGGAAGAGATCACCTTATCACCACCATCAGCTAACACAGCTCTTGGCAGATGGCAGGACAGTAGTTCTCAAAACATGGTCCCAGAAGTGCTGGCTCTGATATCACCTCAGATGTTAGTTTTACAATAAACAGAATCTCCATGTAGGGATTCTGCCTTTTAAACAGGCTGCCCAGATGATTCTTTTTTACACTGAAGGCTGGTAATTTTTATTGCAGGCTCTTGACAAACATTTGTTGATTTATTGATATAGACATTCGTTCCAGGAAACAAGATTTAGGTCAATGATTCATTCTTTATGGTCAGTAGCTTCCAGAGAAGAAAACACTCTTCAAATTACTTTTCTCGGGTGCAGCCTACATATAGCCTCAACTCTATTCACTGAAAAGACCAAAAATCACTACTCAACCTTCTTTAAGTGTATTTTTCTACATTCTATTCATCTGCTTCCTAATACCCACCTATTAGGGGGAACATTCTAATTTGGACATAGACAGGTTGTGTGCAGATGTGTGAAATGGTGACAATGATGGAAATGGTGGTGGTGGTGGTAGGGGAAGAGCCTGATATAAAGAAGGATCTTGGTTACCCATAGTATGTATGTCCTGAGCTGCAGAGGAGTCAGGATGATACGTAAAGAAGTTTGCCTGATCATTGAGAATTTGAGGGCAGTTCTCGGGGGTCTGGGGAAGTGTTGAGGAACAGCTACTTCGTAAACAGAGTGGTTGAGAAGGTTTTGACTCTACCTAGAAGGGTTTACAATGATGACTAGCATTGACAAGGTGCCAATCAGGGCTGCTGAGACTGGAAATCTATTGAGTAGAATTAATTAAAAAGCAAGAGAAGATGGAGTGATACAGACCCAGAGTTATACTGTCAATATCTCCTCAGAGCTATATGTCTATGAATAAAAAAATTTTGATCCGTTCTCCTTCATAACAATAGCCAGTGGTTTCCAGGCAAACACAGCTCCAAAGTTTTGGTCCTAAATCAAAAGTATTGACTCATTCTATCCCACACAAGTTCAATGCATGCCAGATCCAACATGTAGGCCATATGTGAAATGAACCAGGAGTTCTGGCATAGACACTAGGCAATGTCAAGCTGGCCTAATGTGTGGTTACTATAGAGTTGTGAGATGTAAAATGCTATCCTGCAATGTCCCCATCAAAATGTAATTTTTTTAGGTCCAATTATATGTCAACCTGTCTTCACAATGATTGATTGCAAAATAAATAATCCAGAAATCACAATAATGAAGTGCTTTCTAAGGGCCTATCTTCTTTAGTTGAATTGGAACATGGCACTCAGTGCCCATTAATTGTCAAGCAGAAAGTTTGGCAGAATGATTAAACTCCCAAGGGACTCAGGATCCAAATCTTCAAAGCTCCAACAATGTTATCAATGAAATCCCACTGATCTTCTATAATATATACCTAACTTATGTGCCTTAAAGACTCCAATTTCTTAAAATGGTCATGAGAATGTCTGGAAAGAATATTTACTTTTGCCCAGATAAATTAGTGTCATAAATAATCACAAACAACTAGGATTCCTCATTGTTTAGGAAGTTCTAGCTTCAGTTTTATGTTCTCTGTAGATGGAATCCATTTGAATAGCTTATTTCTCAACCCCCTGCCTTCTCTTCCAGGCAATCAAGATTTGTGCCACTATACATTTTTTATATAACATTTGTGTGTTCCACGAGGGTGTCAAGTTATCTGAAATATTCGCACATAGTATATACAGTAGGCACCCAGATGTGATGGAGATTTTGCCAATAAGTATTTTTAATTCAAGGGAGATTTTTCTGCTGTGCTCCTGGCCTTCTAGACTGACTTAGAGCTGGCCCATTCTATCCTCTATATAGGCTTAATTATTCCAAGGGAAGATTCCAGGGAAACTTCAAAGAGTATTCCTGACCCCTCCAGATATACCCAGAAGTCCAGGGGACTCCCAGAATCATTGTGCCTACAAGTATTCTTCGGAAAAGTGTAGCCCCAGCACCAGAAACTCCTTTCTCTCTCTAGCCTGGTCCTGAGCAGTTTTGGACCCATATTCTGTCCCTATCACAGTCCTTCTCTAGATTCCAGAAGCTGCAGGAGAGGTCTTCATGGTCCCAACACTCAGGTATCTACAAAGTATGAATGGCTCAACTCAACCAGCAGAGGTTCATGTTAAATGGCAGGGGGCAATTGCATCCTTTGGCAGGATCCATTTTGCCAGTCTTGGAAACTCTTCCCTACCTTGGCATTCTTTTGGATGATTACTCTCTCTTTGACAACAAAAGAGTGTAAATGCCTAGAGATTTGGGGAGAGAGTTTGGGCAAGAAGTCATCTGTAATCAAACTTCATTAACTAGAGTAAAATGGAATACTGAGGTAGAGAGGAAATGGAGAAATGAAGGGAAAAATTAAATGACTAAGTTTATTTTAATCAACAACTTAAATCTCCAGCCTCCTTTCTACCTAAACATTTATATAAATTGATTTAAAATGAGTATCACATGCTGTTTCTCTTTTGCTCGACCCTGAACTTCAAAAGCTAACATAGGTAGACCAGTTCAAAAGACCAAAAGTAAGGGGGAAAGTCCTGGAAAATTTAGAGTTGTTTGTGCCTACTTTTTATTGAAGATCCTGAGTTATCAAATTTTTTTCTTTCTAACACACTTGAATTTAGCAATTAAAAAATTTTTTTCTAATACTGAAGACCTCAGCAGAAGTGACATGTTATAAATGTAACCTTCCTTTCTACTTCTGTTAACCTCGGTGTGTAAAGCACACCATTTTTTAAATTTTTAGGTAGCTGATTAAAAAAATTTATGTGTGTATATATATATATATGCGTGTATATATGTGTGTGTGTATATATGTATGTACATATATAGTAACTACTTAGAAGACATTGTAAATGAACTGTGTTCTTCAAGTAGAACGTACAAGGAGAAGCAATCTGTAGTGAGAGGCAGGAAATAGAATAAAGAAAATGGAGACCTATTCCCACTTTTTAACCTTTAAGTGGTCTGTATTATTCAGACAAACAAAGAGAGAGAGTCTGCTGTGGATTGTTGCATGCTTTGTTCACACACTAAAAGCATCATGGGGAAAATAACAACTTTGTCACACTGAGAGAAAGAGAAACAATTGTCAGAGTTTGACACATTTTGCAATAGAAGAAAAATCCAGTTGCCAACTACATATGGGTTCATTTTGGGTTCCTGGAACTGAGAGCCCATCAGCATGTCTTATGAAACTTGTGCATAGCATGTGATTACGGCTGTATATCATCAGAGAGAAAAAAATAATTGGTTTTCCTTGGAGTATCTCTAAGTTGATGTCATATTCAATAACCCTGTAGTTGAAAAATCTATATATGATGGATGAAGTTTGGACTATCTTTTGAATTTAATTCCTCCTGTGCCAGCTTCTGCGGGCCCTGGTGTACCTGTCATTTTGAGGTGCGTACATGCAGTATTTAGAAAATGCAGCCAGGTGCTACTTCTGCCAGATGATGAACTACAGAACAATGTGTCTCACATGTACAGTGGCCTCATTCTTCACTCTTAACCATGCCACAGAGGAGCCAGTCTAAACTTGGAACCCCAGTCTAGGGTCAGTGCCAAGGCGCAGCTTGAACTAATGCTGTGCATCACAGAGTGAAGATGGTGGTTTCTCCTTCTCTGAGTTTGAGGAATCCGGAAACAGCCTTAAACATACAGGCTCCTAAGGTAGGGTTCCAGGCACATTACTAACACGTCCTCATCAAGAACTCTTCCTTGTGAGAATAAGTACTACTTCTGAATCTGCTCATGAGGATGATCAAAAGGGAACATTTAGAGCGTCACCTCTGGTCCAGATACAGAAAAAGCCACCCTAGATGTATTTTGTGGGCCAAGCGATTTTTTTTAAATGAACAGCAACGTCCTTCCTTCTACTTTCCCTTTGCTTAGCGGCCAGCTTGTTTTATTTAACTTGGGTAAATGGATCCAAACTTGGGCAGGGAAGCCTGGATTAGACTGTCCTAGAGTAGCCCAGCAGTGGTAGTCTGGATGCCCTTATATCATCAGCATTGTAGGTCTGGCCTTGGGCTGACCTCAGGATGTGGTCTCTCTTGAGCCTGGGGATCTGGCTTGGTTTGGAACGTTTGGGTTGGATTCAATGTGGCCTCCACTTGGAATTGATGAGTCCAGATTTTGAAATCAGATTTGTAACATGTGAGATGCAAATTAATCTGTCTTCTAGTACTCAGATTTATGATCAACAGCTAACTAATATACATGGTTATAGAAGAGCAAAACCCTCATTGGTTTGTACAACCCTAATTTGAAATGTACATAATACAATCTTGACAGAGTTAATCTCACTTCTGATAGAAGGCAAAGCTGTTTAAATTGTTAACACGTTGAAGGTGAATTACTTAAATATTATTTAAGTAAATTACCTGAGAATTATTTAAGAGAACAGATGAGGAAAACAGAATTTCCTTACCGATTAGCAGAGCTTCTTTCTCTGATTTTAAGCCTTGGCTTCTTTTCTCAATATTGTTCTCTCGGTCTTGGTTGACCAACGCAACTGTCAACACATTGATTTCCTATAAAGTTAAAAAACAAAAACCATAGAGGTGTTTATGTAGATTCTGTAAATTTCAATAAAAGCCACCAGGTCTTTTAAATTCTATAAAACAGGACATCACTTCATTTATAACTGAAGATCAACTTTTATAAGTAATTGATCTATTTGCCCAACAGTAGAAAAGTAATTCTAGAACTTAAGCTCCTAGCTACCACTCTGAGCAAACCGAGTAACGCTCTCCAAAAGTGGCACATTTGGTGCCAATTATCTTAGGTTTTTGTCCATGTTTTGATTAAATCCTGTTAGCAAAAACTGTATTTGACTGTAGCTACTTTAACATGTTTTATTTCAAATATGAAAAATTCTCTTGAAAAGCACATACAGACTGATTTATAATACTAGGCTAGTAACTTGTTTGAGTGTGCAGGGAAACAGGGCCCATTGCGAAGGTGAGATACAATTGTTGTTAGGAGTGTTTAAGTTGAGTAAGCATAGTCTTTATACACAACTGCAAAAGGTAGATAAAGCGAAGGTTGGGAAATTCTTTTCTTTGGAAACTAAAAATGAAGACTTGTACAACAAGCCAATAGCGCATGAAACATTGAGGCTGGACTATTTTTAGTTCTGTCTATGGTCTTTTTTATTTAAAAACAGAGAAAAATATTTAACTCATATTCTCCCAGACTTGATATTAGCACTCAAACTGGAGAATGATTTAATAGAAAAATCAAATGTAATGGTCAGAGACCTGCATATATGGGATAGTAGAATCATTACGGTAATTGAGTCTTGGAGGGAATTTTCTCATGGAAAGATAAGCTTCAGAGGACTAGCATATTGAGCAAAGGGTTAAGGACACTGTTTTGATTTGATGATGGGGAATCTGCCAGGATGACAGAGGACAGATAGGGAAGGACAAAGGAGAACTTAGATGGTCTGAGCAAATGGTTTGGCAGGTGTTACCAGGCCTGGAACTGGTTATAGGATAGATATTTAGCTAGTTAATATAAATTAACAAAATTGGCCAGATAAAACCATATAGGAAAGCACTGGGAGCATGTTGGGCATGAAAAGAGCACAAACCCCATCTGAAGGCATTCAAATAAAAAAAAGAAAAGACAGAAAAAAAATCCAAAACCTCAGTGCATGCCAATCAAAATAGATCCACAAGCTTAATTTAATCTATGAGCTACTGATTTGTAAATCTGAGGGAATTAGAAATTGCCAGGAAAGAAGACCCTCCTGAGACATGCACTTGGTGGTATTTGGTGAGCGTTTTAGAGGCTCCTCTAAAGGCCAGACTTACCTGCTGAAGACTGAGTGATGGAGACCAAGAGAGGATGGGTAAGGTAAAGATGGGAACCAGATCAGAGGGTACCAACTACGGCCTGGGGCTGATGGTAGGAGTGTGCCCATGAGGACTGGGGTCAGAGAGGGTTTAGGGAATGGTCCAGGGCAAGTCTGGAGCCAGCTGGACATAAACGGTCACTAGAGATGAGAAACGCTCTTCTACTTCAAAAAGGGATCTTGGGAACAAGCCCCAGTGGAAACACAATGAAGAACTTTAAGACAGAATAAACCCAAAGGTTTATTAGATGAGATTAGAACATTTTATAAAGGGGAGCTACAGGGAAAGGAATAGGAAGTCCTTCTGTGATGAAATAACATACGGTGTTTTCTGATTAGGCTGTGTCTCAATTGGAGCAGAGAAGGCTGTGTGGATGCTGCATCTCTCTGGGCTAGTGGGGACAAGGAGCTTGCTGAGTTCTGTTAGTGGTCTGCCCTAAGGACATACAGGTCCCACAGGGACATGGTGCTAGGCTTCTATGCCTGGGAGAGTAAGATTGCTAAGCAGAGTACAGGCTGAGGCTCTGTAAAAGTCTCCCAACAGAAGTTTAGGAAGAAGGAAGATGGAAAAACATTAACTAGGATGATGATTGCATCATTTAAGAATACAAATAATGAACCCCTGAGGTCAGTAGAAACAGTATCTCCAATAAAGGGTGATCTGTTCAGAGCCTGGATGATAATTGGGACCAAATGAAATTACTGAGAAGGGTTTGGCAGACAACAGGCCCACATTAATTGCCAAAACTGAGTGGTGTCCTGGGGCCATCACACAGTTGAGGATCCAGGTTTAGTTAGGGAAATGGACCATAGAGGGCAGGCAGCATGTCAGGAGTCAGCAATAAATGGCAAGGGCAGAATAGATTGAGACCACTCGAGAATGCTGTTAGACACCTGTCCCCATATTCAAAGCTGGAGTCATGAAGAGAGGGGACTTTGAGCAGACCCCAACAACTGCTACTGAATGAACATCTACGAGGAGCCAGATGTAGCCTGCCAGTAAGCGGTGCTTTGATAATGTTTTAGGGTTGGGCAAATGAGGATGGAAAGATAAGAAAGAATCCTAGGACTACTTTTCTGTGGAAATATTTCTTGAGATTCAATACTGTAGCCTGTGCTCTGCTGACCACAAATGATGTACTCCTACATGGTCATCGTCAGCGACCGTGGAGTGGAGACACCTCTCTCCAAGGCTCTCACAACAGTCCAGCAGGCCTGGGCCTGACAGAAACCTGAGGCTTGGCAGATGCTTCAGCCTTTGGGTGCTACTGCGAGTTCTGTCCAGGATGGAGATGGAGCTGCTTTTCTGACTCCTCCAGGATGGAGAATTATGTTGGGAAGTGGTACAGGACCTAATGAAGCTGATCAGGCAGGTTCCAAGGAGTGCTTGCATATCGTACTAAGTTGGCCTCAAGAATCTCCTAAAGGGGAAATACCATTTTCATTATACTCATAGGTGTGTCCAAGCATATTAACTTGAGACTTGGGTCTATAACATCCTTTAGTGAAGTGCGCCAACTTGTGACCACTCAAAAGAGTTACTATGACTAAGCGCTCTGGAGCCTAAGCCTGCCTGGGGCATGATATACAAGCTCAGACTCTTGCTGACAAAGTCACAGAATTAATGATATGGGTGAATGCTGATGTCATACATTTTGCCAGAGACAAAATTTAAAATTAATATGGTTGTATATTAAGGGCTAGAAGACAGGATCGTGATTTTATATAGCCACTTGATGTGCTGGGCTTTTATCTTTTTTCCAGCATTAAAAAAAGAGGAAGGGTGTTATAATGACTCATGTATCATGGGTTCCTTGAAAAATAAAGTTAATTTGATTTGTCTATATTTATAATCGGGCTATTCAGTTGAACAAGAGAATTACAATTATTGATAGCTGCGAGTTTGGGCTAGTCTACAAAGTACAAAGTAGATATAAATAACATCTCTCCCTTCTTTCCATGTTTTCACTTACTGCGTACAAATATAAATTATTATCTAATGTTTGTCAAAAGAGCTCCATCATCATAACTGGTTAAGGTGAAGGGAATAGACAGAGAGAATGTGGGACTAAATAATTCCCCAAACCAAACCCTCCTTGCATGTAAATTAAGCTTGCTTTTACTTTCAGCCACCCAATAAATATTTATGCCACATAACTGGATGTGGATAAGAGCGGATGGGATGGGGAGGTGAGGGAGGTCACTAAGGACAAATTGTTAATGGTGTACAAAGCATACAGTGGGAAGGAAATATTAGGATGGAGATCAAGAGTTTGCGCACAGTGAGATTGTTAGGATTATGAAATGGTATTCCAAGGGAAGTGGCAAGAACACCTTTCAGTTGACACGGTCAAAGTGCTCCACACTAGAAAATGCACAATTGGTAACACTTCCGTACTTGGCAGGAGAACGAACAAGATTATCTAACCAATCTTTTCTCAGTCTACCTTTTAACTCTAATTTCTCTGACACTTAGAAGGAATCATCAAAGGGCTGGAAGAAGATGTTTTCAATAACTGGAAACTAGATCTCATGTACTTTTTAAAAGACTTCTTAAAGAGTTAGCTATTTAAAGGCAGAAATTTCCCCTCTCAGAGTCCTTATCATTTACTTTGAGAAATGATCAAAGTAATTTATCCATTTAGGAAAGCTATTTTCAATAATTTACTGAGCTAGAACTATGCTTTGTTGTTGCTTTGTTTTTGTTCTCTGCCACCCACCCAAGCCCCTAAGAACCAAGTATATGGCTTCCCCAGCTTTATAAAATTCTTTTGTTATTCCTTTCATTTCATCATTCCCGTGCCCTCCTTGACTTTAGTGCTATTTTCGTTCTACTGCAAAGCTTCTTGAGTATGTGGTGTATACCCACTGTGTCTGCTGCCTCACCACCTAAAATCTCAGCTTTCTCATCAATATCCTCACGAAGCTATCCTTTGAAACGTTTTCAGTGACTTCTGTATTTTCTCAGTCCTCTTACCATGTGATATTTGACATCACTGATATCAGCCCCTCTTAAACCATCTACCTCACTTGCTTCTGTTACATAAGAGGTCCTGGTTTTTTTCCTCCTAATTTTTTGTTAAGTCTTCACTCACTTTTTCATTCCCTCTGCTGGTCCAGTACCCGTGGAGAAGGTTACTTTCTTCCTCCTTTTATACTCTTAACTTTGGTACTTGCCAAAGTTCTGTTACCAGTTTTTCTTCTCTATCCTCTTCTATCAGAGTTCTTTCATTCTCCTGGGTTCAACCATCATTACACTTAACTCTTTGACTTCAAACCACGGGGCTTGTCTGCTTGCACTTACCACTGACCAGTTCAAATTCAAAATGAGAGGCGACCATGAGGTGGTAGAAGAGACACTACATACTTGAGTTTTAGCCTTGCCTCTTCCAATAACACAATGGGTTGACCTTGGGCAAGTCACTTAACATCTGAAAGCCTCAGACCACTTGTCTAAGAATTAGGGCATGGGGTAGGGTCAATTACCTCTGAATACTCCTCCATGGAACCCCATCAGCTCTCCAGTGACATGGAAGGTCCAAGGAGCAGATCTCTAGAATTCCTGCTTCCTTACCACTTCCTCCTGTTTTATACTACAAGTCTTCTAAGGAAAGCCTCATTTAAAGAAATTTCCTTATTTAAAAAAATGTCGGAACCCCAGTCTTGCCTGATGTGGTTCTTTAAAATTTTATAATTCTATATATAAAATCCAATTCATCTCACCTGTCAGATTTCACCGTCTTCTGACTTTTCTGTTTCTATTAGTAGCACCATCATTCTTCCACTTGCAGGGGCTTGAAACCTTCATCTTGTCTTTGATTCATCCTCTCTTGATCCCTAAGTGCTTTTCAGACTTCTCTAGATCCAAATTCTATCACATCTCTGTGAGGTGTCTCTCTTGCCCCCCCCCCCCCCCCATATCCCCTGCCACCACGGTGTTCTACTATCAGTTCTCCTAGTTTCTTACTTTGACCACTGCAAGAGGCTCCTGCTTTGTCTCTGCCTCTGGTGTCTTCCTCTTCAATCCACCTTCATAGTACCACCAGATCACTCTTCTAAAATGCCACTTCATCTTGTCAATCTCCAATTTAAAACTCAGATGCTTTCTGATAACCCACAGGAAAATGCCAGACTGAGCCTGGCATTTCAGGTTCAATCTGACCAAAACAGCCTATGCTCTTTATATGTTATGTCCAGTTATGGTCTTAGGAAGCCCCTCCTCCCTTTTCTCCACCACTTCCTACTTACATTTTTACACACAGCACAAGTCCCATATCTCTCAGAGGCATTTATTCCAGGCCACTTGTGTAAGTTTTCCTTATCTAAACACATTTCCTATGTCACTTATGTGGCAGTTGATCACTTATACCTTTGCAAAGAACTGACTTTCACCTGTGTTTGTGTCTTCAACAAAACCGTCCATTTCTTTAGGGCAGTCACCATATCTGAGCAAGTTAGGCAGCACAGCCGAGTGGAACCTGTGTTCTGATTCGGTCACCATTATTTCTGTGCTGGATAACTTGACGCTGAGCATCTGTGAGCTTTCTCTATGTAAAAACATGGATAATAACTTACGCTTATCCCCAAGGTTGCTGTGAAGACCAAATGCCATATGTGAGACGGTGCTTCTGAAAACTATAAAGTTATAGGGATATATTGTGCATCATCATTCTCCTTTATTGTTTTCAGGACTGACTGGATACAGAACAGGTGCATAATACACACTTAGGTCACTGAAGCCATGCAAGAATTCTGTGTGAGACCTTGACTTCAATTATATAAAATCTGTATGCAAAAGTGGTAGTTTTCAAGTTGTGTATATTTTCTGTTTTCCAAATGTTCTGTGGCAATGTTATTAGACTGCTATCCTTATTATCGGAAAAGAAGCCAATGACACACAGATGTCATTTTGAAGAACTATATGTAAGCACAGCCAGTAGTTGACTACTTCATTGAATAACATACTGAGTGACATCCCCTCTACCACACACACTAAATAGGGAGATTACTACCATGTGACTCTCCCTGTGGCCCTCCAAGAGCTGGTGGCCTCTATAGGGATTAGTATAAGGTGAGTGGGACAATTGTCATGATCTGCATGGTAAAGATTCACCATGTCACCTCCCACTTTGCCAACACTACACCATAAGGTTCTCATTCCTTCTCTGCTTTCCTTATTCCATGGCCTGGTTTTGCTGTTTGCTCCTATGCCCTCCTCTTAAACATCATACTTCATGAAATCAGAGTCCCTGCAGACCACAGTCAAGACACCAATCAGCTACTTCAATATCCTTTGCTCACATTTTTGTCAAAGTACCAAAAGCAATCCATCAGGTGATATGCCGGTCTCCAATAACCTTCAAGCTATTCTTCCTAAGATTAGAACTGTAGTCAGGGGAGAAGGAGAGTGGAGATATTTCTTATACTTTCCTTTATGAGTCAGTGACTATCACAAAGCAGGTGCCTGGTGGCTGATAAATAAAGGAATGGCCCATAAACAGTGGCCTGGAATAGTGAAAAAATGATGGATTTGGACACAGAAGACTGGTTCTAATTGCCACCAATGCTGTGTACCCTGTTCCATTGTTTCTGTTTGTGCAAAGAGGGATTTGAAGCAGATGACCTCTACAGTGTCTTCCTGCTCCAAAATTCCATGGAATTTTGTGCCCTTCTCCCTGACTTGAAGCTTCCCTTCAGAATAAGGCAGCCAACTCGGTACACACAATGGATACTTATCCGGGATTTCAATGCCAATAAGAATTAGAAAGGCAAGAGGAAGCAGAGGGAGAAAAACAGTCAAAAAGCAAATGGATGAGGGGGGCAGGACCAAGATGGCAGAGTGAGAGGTCTTCTTTGTCTCTCCCCCGTCGAATCTACAACTAATTGGACATTCACCGATTAACAAAGGATATCCAGATAGCATCTCAAGATGCCTAAAAGTCTCGTGCTACTACACATTGGAAGGTGGACGAACTTCCCCCCGGGAGGAGGTGGAAATAGGTGAAAACTCTCTGACCCCTGACCCCCGACCCCCGGACAGCCTAGTTCCTGCAGGAGGCTCTCTTCCAGCGGACTCCCCCATAGCATCGCCACACACCAAGGGCAGGAGTGTGCACTCACCAGCGGAGCGACAGTGGAAACAGGTGACAACACCCCTACCCAAGACCCCGTGATCACACCTAAGCCCAGGGGGAAATCCCCAGGGTCCTGCACCCACCGGCAGGGAAGGCCTCTGCTCGCCATTAGCAGGGAGGCCCTTCCCAGAAGCCAGAACAAAGAGAAGCTCCTGGCGGGCCGGGCACGGCACCAGACCGCAAGCTGCCACTGAGCTCACGGTCTCCGGCGCACGGCTCGGTGCAGGGGGCACTCGGCTTCCTGTAGACATGCTTGAGGACACGGTTGGAGCTCCAGCGCCTGGCTCTGCGGCGTGGGGGAAGGCTTTGGGGTCCCGCACCTCCCTGGCAGGGAAAGCCTCTGCTCGCCATTAGCAGGGAGGCCACGACCAGAATCCAGGACAAAGGGAAGCTCCCGGTGGGCAGATCCCCTGGGGTGGCTCCAGACCACAAGCTGCCGCTGAGCTCACAGTCTCAGGCGCACGGCTTGGTGCAGGGGGTGCCTGGACTTCCTGTAGATGTGCTTGGGGACACGGTTGGAGCTCCAGCGCCTGGCTCTGTAGCATGTGGGAAGGCTCTGGGGTCCTGCATTTCCCTGGCAGGGAAAGCCTCTGCTTGCCATTAGCAGGGAGCCCACGCCCAGAATCCAGGAAAACGGGAAGCTCCCGGTGGGCGGATCCCCCGGGGCAGCTCCAGACTGCAACCTGCCACTGGGCTCATGGTCTCTGGCACATGGCTCGGTGCAGGGGGCACCTGGACTTCCCGTAGACGTGCTTGGGGACACGGTTGGAGCTCCAGCGCCTGGCTCTGTGGCGTGGGGGAAGGCTCCAGGTTCCTGCATGTCCCTGGCAGGGAAAGCCTCTGCTCGCCATTAGCAGGGAGGCCACGACCAGAATCCAGGACAAAGGGAAGCTCCTGGTGGGAAGATCCCCCGGGGCGGCTCCAGGCTGCAAGCTGCTGCTGGGCTCACGGTCTCCTGCGCACGGGTCAGTGCAGGGGGTGCCCGGACTTCCCATGGACACGCTTGGGGACTGGGTGGAGTTCCAACACCTGGCTCTGTGGCCCGGGGGGTCGCTTCAGGGTCCCGCACCCCCCAGCAGGGAGGGCCTCTGCTCACCATTGGCAGGGAGGCCCTGCACAGCATTCGGAACACCAGGAAGGTCCCTAGAGCAGAATTCCCCACAAGGCAGCAGCTTACAAGCCACCGCCAGGCCCACAGACTCTGGCCGTGTCCCAGACGAGGCAAGGGGCTCCCAGAGATCCCGTGAGAGTGAAGTGGGGCAGGGTAGAGCTCCGGTGAAACAGCTACATAGCCCAGGGGGGAACTCCAGGTTCTTACAGCAGCCTCAGTGAAAGCCTCTGCACAGCACTAGTGGAGAGGTCCCGACTGGCAATCGCAAGGCGGGAAGGCCCTGGGGCAAAAGCAGCACAGCTAGGTGAGCTAACGACAGACTGCAGAAGATACCCATAGCTCTGCTGGGACTTATAGTGGACAAGTGTGATATGGTGGGCTCTGTTAGGGACAAATCGGAGATTATAGGTGATCCTGCTCCTGGCTGATGGGAAAGCCCACAACACTGCTGCAGACCACAAGGAGGGAGTGCGTCTAGGTAGGCTGCAGCAGTAGGCACCAGCAGCCTGAGGCCCCCTTGCGATTGCCCCCACAACCGACGAGGGACCCCACAGGACCACTGTGACTACGAGGAGGGGTCCAGGCCCAGTCAGTAACAGCTGACAGGGTTCCTGGTTGGGGCATCTAAACAGCTGCCCCACCACACACACCAGTCGCAACAAGTGGAAGCAGCGACTAAACTCTATCTCTATGCAGAGGCACAAACCCACGCCATCAAGCAGTATGAAAAAATATATTAAATCTCCAGAACAGAAGGAAAATGATAAGCACCCAGAAAACAATCCCAAAGACAATGAAATCTATAATCTAAATGATGATGATTTCAAAACTGCCATTATGAAAAAACTCAACGACCTAAAAGATAATTCAGATAGACAACTCAATGAGTTCAGGAGCTATGTCACAAAAGAGCTTGACACTATAAAGAAGAACCAATTAGAAATACTGGAGATGAACAACACAATGGAGGAGATTAAGAAAAATCTGGACTCTCTGAACAGTAGGGTTGATAATATGGAGGACAGAATTAGCAATTTGGAGGATAGGAATATAGAAATGCTTCAGGCAGAGGAAGAGAGAGAATTAAGACTAAAAAGAAATGAAGAAACTCTCCGAGAATTATCCGACTCAATTAGGAGATGCAACATAAGGATTATAGGTATACCAGAGGGAGAAGAGAAGGAGAAGGGGGCAGAAGGCCTGTTCAAAGAAATAATAGCTGAGAACTTTCCAAACTTGGGAAGAGAAATGGAATTCATGTTACAGAAGCCAATAGATCTCCAAACTTTATTAACGCAAGAAGACCAACCCTAAGACATATAGTAGTGAAACTAGCAAAAGTCAATGACAAAGAGAAAATACTAAGGGCAGCCAGGAAGAAGAAAATAACTTACAAAGGAAACCCATAAGGCTATCAGCAGATTTCTCAGGAGAGACCTTACAGGCTAGAAGAGATTGGAATGAAATATTCAAAACTCTGAAGGACAAAAACCTGCAGCCAAGAATACTCTACCCAGCAAAAATATCCTTCAAATACAATGGAGAAATAAAAACTTTCCCAGATAAACAAAAGTTAAGGGAGTTCATCACCACAAAACCTCCTCTTCAAGAATTGCTCAGGAAGAAACTCATTCCTGAAAAATCAAAAAAAGGAAAGGGCTTACAAAATCCAGAACAAAGGAGATAAGCAGAAGGACAATAACACAAAGTAACAGCTCTCCATCAGGACAAAATGCAAAAGAACTGGAAAACAAGTGATAAAATGGCAACAGTAGGCCCCCACGTTTCAATAATCACACTAAACGTGTATGGATTGAACTCTCCAATCAAAAGGCACAGAGTGGCAGGATGGATCAAAGAACAAGATCCAACAATATGCTGCCTCCAGGAAACACACCTCAGCCCCAAAGACAAACACAGACTCAAAGTGAAGGGATGGAAGACAATACTCCAAGCTAATAATGAACAAAAGAAAGCAGGTGTTGCCATACTTATATCAGACAAAGTAGACTTCAAAGCAAAACAGATAAAGAAAGACAAAGAGGGGCAGTATATAATGATAAAAGGGGCGCTCCACCAAGATGACATAACAGTTAAAAATATATACACACCTAATGCAGGATCACCAAAATTCGTAAAGAAACTATTAACAAAACTAAAAGGAGACATCAACAGCAATACAATAATAGTAGGGGACCTCAACACCCCATTAACACCAAGGGACAGATCATCCAGACAGAAAATCAACAAGGAAATTATAGAATTAAATGAAAAATTAGATCAGATGGACCTAATAGATATAGATAGGACACTTCATCCAAAAACAGCAGGTTACACATTCTTCTCAAGTGTGCATGGAACATTCTCAAGGGTAGACCATATCTTGGGAAACAAAGCAAGCATCAATAAGTTCAAGAGGGTTGAAATAATATCAAGCATCTTTTCTGATCACAATGCTATGAAACTAGAAATCAACTACAAGAATAAAGCTGGGAAAGGGCCAAAAATGTGGAGACTAAACAACATGCTACTGAACAAACAATGGATTATTGAAGAAATTAAAGAAGAAATCAAATATTATCGGGAGACAAATGAAAATGAAAACACACAGTACCAAATTATTTGGGACGCAGCAAAGGCAGTCCTAAGAGGAAAATTCATTGCAATACAGGCTCACCTCAATAAGCAAGAAAAATCTTACATAAACAACCTCAAACAACACCTAACGGAATTAGAGAAAGAAGAACAAACAAAGCCCAAAGTCAGTAGAAGGAGGGAAATAATAAGAATTAGGGCAGAAATAAATGATATTGAAACAAAAATGACAGTAGAAAGGATCAATGAAACAAAGAGTTGGTTCTTCAAAAAAATTAACAAAATCGACAAACCCTTAGCCAGGCTCACTAAAAAAAAGAGAGAAGTCTCAAATAAATAAAATTAGAAACGAGAGAGGAGAAATCACAACAGATACCAAAGAAATACAAAGGATCATAAGAGAATACTATGAAAAACTATATGCCAATAAATTGAACAACCTAGAAGAAACGGATAAATTGCTAGACTCATACAACCTACCAAAACTGAATCAGGAAGAAATAGAGAATCTGAATAGACCAATCACAAGTAAAGAAATAGAAACAGTAATCAAAAACCTCCCGAAAAATAAGAGTCCAGGACGAGACGGCTTCTCTGGAGAATTCTACCAAACATTCAAAGAAGATTTAATACCTATCCTTCTCAAACTGTTCCAGAAAATAGAGGAAGATGGAGCACTCCCTAATACATTCTATGAAGCCAACATCACCCTGATCCCCAAACCTGAAAAGGACAACACAAAGAAGTAAAACTACAGGCCAATATCACTGATGAACATAGATGCAAAAATCCTCAACAAAATTTTGGCAAACTGAATACAGCAATATATCAAAAAGATTATGCACCATGATCAAGTGGGATTTATACCAGGGACACAGGGATGGTTCAACATCCGCAAGTCAAGCAACGTGATTCACTACATTAACAATATGAGAAACAAAAACCACATGATCATCTCAAGAGATGCAGAGAAAGCATTCGACAAGATCGAACATCCATTTATGATAAAAATCCTCAATAAAATAGGTATAGAAGGAAAGTACCTCAACATAATAAAGGCCATATATGACAAACCCACAGCCAACATCATACTCAACGGACAAAAAATGAAACCCATCCCTCTCAAAACAGGAACAAGACAAGGGTGCCCACTTTCACCACTCTTATTCAACAGAGTACTAGAGGTGTTGGCCAGAGCTATTCGGCAGGAAAAAGAAATAAAAGGAATCCAAATAGGCAATGAAGAAGTAAAACTCTCGCTGTTTGCAGACGACATGATCTTATATATAGAAAACCCCAAAGAATCCACAGAAAAACTATTAGAAACAATCAACAACTACAGCAAAGTTGCAGGGTATAAAATCAACATACATAAATCAGTAGCATTTCTATATGCTAACAATGAACTAACAGACAAAGATCTCAAGAACTCAATCCCATTCACAATCGCAACAAAAAGAATAAAATACCTTGGGATAAATTTAACCAAGGAAGTGAAAGATCTATACGACGAAAACTACAAGACCTTCTTGAAAGAAATCGACGACGACATAAAGAGATGGAAAGACATTCCATGCACATGGATTGGAAGAATAAACATAGTTAAAATGTCCATACTACCTAAAGCAATCTACAGATTCAACGCTATCCCAATCAGAATTCCAATGTCATTCTTTACAGAAATTGAACAAAGAATCCAAAAATTCATATGGGGCAACAAAAGACCCCGAATTGCTAAAGCAATCCTGAGAAAGAAGAACAAAGCTGGAGGCATCACAATCCCTGACTTCAAAACATACTACAAAGCCACAGTAATCAAAACAGCATGGTACTGGTACAAAAACAGATGCACAGATCAATGGAACAGAATTGAAAGCCCAGAAATAAAACCACACATCTATGGACAGCTAATCTTTGACAAAGGAGCTGAGGGCCTACAATGGAGGAAAGAAAGTCTGTTCAACAAATGGTGCTGGGAAAACTGGACAGCCACATGTAAAAGAATGAAAATCAACCATTCTTTTTCACCATTCACTAAAATAAACTCAAAATGAATCAAAGACCTAAAGATTAGGCCTGAAACAATAAGTCTTCTAGAAGAGAATATCGGCAGCACACTCTTTGACATCAGCTTCAAAAGAATCTTTTCGGACACCATAACCCCTCACATGAGGGAAACAATAGAAAGAATAAACAAATGGGACTTCATCAGGCTAAAGAGCTTCTTCAAGCCAAGGGAAAACAGGATTGAAACAAAAAAAAACAGCCCACTAATTGGGAAAAAATATTCACAAGTTATTTATCTGACAAAGGGTTAATCTCCATAATATACAAAGAACTCACACAACTCCACAATTAAAAATGAAATAACCCAATTACAAAATGGGCAGGGGACATGAACAGACATTTCTCCAAAGAAGATATATGGATGGCCAATAGACACATGAAAAGATGCTCATCACCACTAATCATCAGGAAAATGCAAATCAAAACTACACTAAGATATCACCTTACACCTGCTAGAATGGCAAAAATATCCAAAACCAAGAGTGACAAATGTTGGAGAGGCTGTGGAGAAAAGGGAACCCTCATACACTGTTGTGGGAATGCAAACTGGTGCAGCCACTATGGAAAACAGTATGGAGATTCCTCAAAAAGTTAAGAATAGAAATACCTTATGACCCAGCCATCCCACTACTGGGTATATATCCTAAGAACCTGAAATCAGCAATTCCAGAAGTTCCATGCACCCCTATCTTCATTGCAGCATTATTCACAATAGCCAAGTCATGGAACCAACCTAAGTGCCCAGCAACTGATGATTGGATAAAGAAGTTGTGGTATATATATACAATGGACTACTACTCAGCCATAAAAAAGGACAAAATTGTCCCATTCACAACAACATGGATAGACCTTGAGAGTATTATGTTGAGTGAAATAAACCAGACAGAGAAAGACGAACTCTGTACGACTCCACTCATAGGTGGTAGTTAACATATGGACAAAGAGAACTGATCGGTGGTTGCCAGGGGAAAGAGGGATGGGGGGAGGGCACTAGGGCTGAAGTGGTGTACCTACAATATGACTAGTAATAATGTACAACCGTAATCTCACAAGGATGTTAACTTTTATAACCTTAATTAAAAAAAAAAAAGCAAATGGATGAGAAAAGGACTGATGAGAATGAGTGATTGAGTAAGCTTCAAAATTTCTTATGGTTCAAGGGAAAGTAAGAATGCATCAATCTCCAAGAAGAAGCAGGATCTCTGGAATTTTCTGTGGGTTAGAAGTCCCAAGGCCTTGCTAATCTTATCAGTTGTTGAAGGCTGGTACTGCCAATCCTGAGGGTCATGGGCTCCCAGCCACCTGTGCCCTTTCCTCAGAAGCCTTTGATGTTCAGGGTCTGCACAAGGAATGCCTCAGAGGCCCCACAGGCTTCAGCCTCAGAGAGACGATCTGAAAACAGACAAGGGGGCTCCTGCCCTCAGCCAGCATGCAGTGACTCATTACTCCACGACCCCACTTTACATGCTGAGATGTTCTGCCTCCTTGAGGTTCAATGGTTGGACCCAGGGTGCCTGAATTATGTCCTCAGACAACTCCAAGAACTGTGTTTCCTCCGATTTCCAATTGCAAAGATTAAAATAGGTGAGAACTGGTTATAGGTCATAAAAAAGGACGCTTCAAAGAAAGGTGAAAACTCAGCGTAGTTTAGGCGCCAGAGATATCCCGATACAGCATTTCTCCTGGTGGCCTTATTTTTAGATCATCCTTGGTTATATTTATTTAATAAACACTTACATAATGCTTACTATGTGCAGGTAGTATTATAAGAGCTTTCCAAATATGAACTCATTTAATCCTCAGAACAGCCCTACAAGGTCAGTACTATTGTATTTCCATTTTACAGATGAGGAAAATGAGGCAGAGAGAGGCTAATGACTTGCCTAAGGTCACACAACTAGTAGGAAGCAGACTTGGGATTTGAACCAATGCTGTCTTGCTCCAGAATCTTAACCACTGTGCTGGGCTGCCTCTCCTGAATGCCCTCCTGGCTCCTATTATGGTCTGTGTCAGTTGAAAAATGCCTGTTGAGCACTGGGACTGAATCCCTCTTCTGAGGGCTGCCTACTGTGGGGGACTGGAATTGGCCACCCCAACATAATGCGTCTTTGGCATGAGGATTATTTTGGGCTGGTTACTTTTAAAAACTGCAGACAAGAGAGAAATTCTGAAAAGTAGAAGTTACCCTTTGTTAAGAGACATTTACATTTGTAAAGGAAATCTCCATCTGTAAAGGTGTCTCCCTCTTTTTACCAGGAAAAAGATGGGGATGACCTTATCTCTAGAAACTCTTTTCAATACGGAAGGCAAGGACTTAAATCTGCAGAATAACCTTACTCTTTTTTACTGTGCTTTTCTGGTAATCTCCCATAACTGACTCCCCCCACCCCCAACATCCTCCTTTGCCTTTAGCTGAGTATGGTATTTAAGGTGAGAGCTTCCGCCATTTTGGTGAGTTGCTCAGTTTGCCTGAATCTCTCCCATGCATGCACATTATGAAGCTTTGTTTGATTTTCTCCTCTTATTCTGTCTCATGTCAATTTAACTCATTGTCTGGCCAGAAGGACCCAGAGTGGGTAGAGGAAATCTCTTCCCTCCCAACACCACAGTCCTGGCCCATTTGGGAGCCAGCAGGGGCTCTAGGCAGCCAGATGACAAGTGGCTCTTGCAGCGTCATGAAAGGAAAGGGGAGCACAGCAGAAAGTCAGCAGGGGCCTAGCTGAGAAGCAGGGTGAGCAGGGACAGGGCCTGGCTCTCTGCTGCTGTTAGGTGGTGACAGACTTCCTTTGGACAGGTGTGACTTGTTGTAACCACGGTCTGTGCAACAGGGAAGGGTTCAAAGACAGTGTTGGGGCCAATGAAGAAGAGGATGTGGTAAACGTGCTCTCTTGGTTTGTAAGAAGTGGGAGGAGGAAAGCTGAGGTCAAAGCAGCACTCCAAAGACCAAGAGTCGGCCACATGTAGGACTGGCTGAGCAGGTGAAGAGGCCCAGGCAGGGGACCCAGGGCGATGCTCCAGTCACACCCCAAGTATGTGGCAGAACCACTGAGGTGATGGGAAAAGACAGAAAAGGGGGGATACAGAGCCCATTCTAAAGATGGAATGGACAGATTCTGTGAGTGAAGCAGAGGGAAGAGGAGAGACTTAAAAAAAATTTAAATGTCAAGTCTGGATGACTAGTAGAATAATGATACTAGAATCAGAGATCACAAAGAACTCCATATCGGCTCCAGTACTTTAGAAATATTGGATGTGAGGTCTTAGGGAGGCAGATGGAAACATGAGACACAAGCTCAGGAGAGCATCTGGGCTGAGAGTGACCTTCCAGCCCATCGTCCATCTCTCTCCCTCTCCTGCATGGTCCCAGTGCACACCTGCTGTCCCTGTCACTCAAAAGCATCCCTGCCTGGACTCTCTGTGGTTGTTCTACCTGTAATCATTTCTCTACCCAGGAACAATGTCCTCGGTACCCAGCACAGTCTTCTGCACATAGTAAATCTGCAACCAATATTCTTTGAAAGGATAAGTAGGAGGTCCTTGGTAATATTTGTTGAATTAAATCAAATGAATCTGTTACTCCATAGAGAGGATAAGCTTCACAGGTGACACTGACTGGAAGTCACAGGACTTGGTCAGTGTCCTTGGCCTGGAGTGACTTACAGGATGTAATGAGGAATGTGCAAGTAGATAGTGACAAAACAAGGCAATTGCTTGGGGCATTTTACATCCTGTTGGTCCCTAAATGCCTTTGTTGTAGCATCATTTTAAAGTAAAATAATTGATTTACTATCTTAGAAAGGAAAAAGTTAATTTTTAGTTTGTATCTATTATTAATACTTTCAACATGTTTTTAATTTAAATATTAACTTTTTTTGGAGACCATAATATAAGCTTACAACCTTTTTCCTTTCCATTCTTTTCCAAAATTTCAGACAATTCTCTAGTTCACTTTAATTCTTAATAATCTTTCTTGGTTTTCTCATTACAAATATTATATACATATATAATATATAATATATATAATAAATATATATATTTAGTGTAGAAAATTTACAAAACATAAAGAGAAAATAAAAATTAACTGAAATTCTACTACCTATATATAAGCACTGTTAACATTCAGATATTTACCTTTTTTATATAACCCTTTTCCCACATACACATATATAATATATGTGTGTGTGTGTATGTAGATATTATTGTTATTAGTTCTTACTTGAAAAATAGGATTATCCCACATATACTTTTAATAAGAGAACAGAGACTTTGATTAAGAAAGAGTAATTTCAATTTTGTAATGTTTACCATTAAATACGGAGAGCATCACTGTGCCTGAATTGTAACTTAATTACAGCTATCACAGTTCCCACTACACTTAAACCATGGTCTCAGGCTGGCAATTAAATGACTTTCTTTTGGTATAGTTTTGTGACAGCCATATTAAATAAAAACAATCTAAAAATGAGAAAAAAAATTCCTCTGTATTCCAATAACTCCACTCGTTATTTAAAGTGTAGGTTGTAGTATTTTATTTTTAGTTTTACTGTATGCCGCTGTAGATGTTGCTAAATGAAAAAATATACTGGATCAAAAACAGCTGTGTGTTTCTCTTCAATACATAAAAAACGTAACCCATACTGCTGTATCTACGCAAGTCCATACCTTTCATTGCCTGAAAAAGTACTGACATGAAAAATCTCCTCAACCAATAAAAATGGAGCAGCAAACAGAAGAAACTAAAGTGAGATACCTTTAAATGTATGTCTGTGCATCCAGAATTAGTCGGCTTGATTTATCTTGCATGATACTGACTCTATTGCTGGTAAAGATTAATTGTATTATGGTGCTCTTGGCATGTTATTTTCCCAGTCCATTTCTCAGTATGACATTTCTTATTTTTCTTCGCTATAAAGCACCCACTATCATAATTTTCACCTGCTGAGTTTACATTACTAATGATAATATTAAAATTTAGAGGTTTTTTGACCTTTATAGTGGTAAATTAGGTTACAAGAATAGATAGGATGCGATCTGATAAATGGGAGAGAGAGACATTTAATTATTATTAAAGTAAAATCAAATTTCACAAGGTTTGCGGGGCATACGCTGAGATCTTAGTAAACATCAAATGGTCTCCCTCCCCTAGGACACTAAAATCCACTTCTCTCTCTTCCCTGCCTTCTTGTCTATGCCATACATGAGAAATATTCCAAGAACTAAGTGCTCTGCATTGCTGATGCATGGCGCTTGGTGGATGTAGCATTTGTGGTCCTCTGGAAAAAAAAATAATACAACTAATGGTAATGATTATACTACTAATAGTTATCCCTTACTGAGTGCTTGGTAGATGCCAGGTGCTGATACTATTATTATCCCTATTTTACAGATGAAAAAATTGAGGTACAAATGAGGCAAGTAGCATTCTAAGTTCACACACCTGCAAAGTAGTGACTCCAAGACTGGGCCCCAGGCAGTCAGACTCTGGAGCGACGCGTCTATACTGCCTTCTCTCCGAGTCATTTCTCAGGGAATCACCACTTCTCCACTTTGTTCAAGCCCCTAGTCCCACCCCAAGTCCCCTTCCTTACTGAGACGACTGAAGCTCGTCTTTGGTGATTTCCCTGTCCAGTCATATGCTGTCTCCTGATGGGCCATGTGCTCCCTGAGGACGGTGATTGGCTGCGATTGGGTGTGCTCCCAACACACAGCACTGTGCCTACCACGCTGCACTGCCCGTCACGTGGACTTGGATGGGCACAGTTAAGAGGAGTTAGCTGTGAGTCCACCTATCTTTTGCATGTTCTCCAACTGGAAGTGATTTCTCATGAACCAGAGTCCAGCAGTTACTAATTGTATGTCTTCTTTTTGAGGTTGAATAGCAGCAAAGTTCAACATTTGGACTAAACAAAGTCTCTGGACACCTCAGTTCAGCATAGTTTGACTGGAATTTATTGAGCCTTCACCACTGATTCATCAAATATTTATTGGGCATCTACTATATGGTAGGCTTTGTGCTAGATAAGATTCAAAGATGAATAATAGTGGCTCCTGTTCTCAAGGAACGTAAAAGTCTGGAGGATAGACAGGCATGTGAAATATATTAAGATACAGTGTGATATAAACTATGACAGGGGAAGGCCCTGGGTGCTGTAGCAGCACAGAGCTGCATCTAACGTGGACTGGGGAGGACAGTAGGTGGCAGTTACTCAAAGTGCGTTCCACAGACCAGCATCCTCTGGGAGCTTATTAGAAATGCAAATTCTCAGGCCCCAGCCTAGACCTACCCAACCTGAAATTCTAGGGTGGAGCCTTGCGATTTGTTTTTTAAGAAGCTCTCTGATTCTGTTGCTTATTAAAGCTTCAGAAGTATTGTCTTCGAGAATGTAAGACTCACAGACACACAGTAATTAGGCAAGAAAACATATACCAAAATAAAACCTGTAAAATAAGAAAGTTGGATGAGGTGAATGCTACCACCTCAGTTCTAACTTTCACAGTCTACGAGACTTTGGTACACATCTTAAAGTGAAAGGGAATGAAATACGCTTATCTTTAGGATGACCCGTAGATAACAGACAGAAGGAAGTGTTCGCATTTCCCACCTAACCAGGCCAAACCGATTCATGGAGCTGTCTGAGGCTGCTGGAAATTCCATGTCAATTCAATCATCAATTGAGAAATATTTTATATGTATTACAAATGTACCCACCTACATAGGCTCATCACTGCATTAGGTTCTGTACGGCATACATACCATGACCTACCCTTAAAGCACTTACACACCAGAGTTGAGGACACAGGCCTATCATACCTGGGTTGTTCAGAATGTTTGGAGGATGCTAAATACTGTGGGAATATGGAGAAGATAGTAACTTATTTGGGCTGATCTTAGGATAAGGCCCCAAGAAATGGGAATTGAGCTGGGCTTAAAAACAGGTGGTATTTGCATTCCAGGCAAAAAAGATGACATGATAGATGAATGAAAGCTGAATTATCAATAAAAAATCTAATTATTTAGAATTTTTAATGGTGTTCCTAGCTGAATTTGACCTGTTGATTAGCCATTTATTCAGGATACCAGGCCAACAGTTCTTCTGAATATCAGGCCAGTAGTTATTCTGTTCTTACCAAGGAGACCAATTTGGTTATTTAAAATGGTCTGAAACAATATATAAGCTTACAGCTGCGGAGACATGTTATGCTTGTGCCCGTGTGTGTACCCGTGTGTGTTACGTGTAGTGAGGGGAGCAGGTAATCACACCCAAATAGGTTTGGGGGTTTACAAGGGGACTTTTAGACATTTCTCAGTTTCAAGTCATCTTTCTCAAACTTGGCATGGGAAGAAACTGCCTGCATAAATTAGATTCTGAAAGTCTTATAAACATAAGTAGTTCATCAGCATACATGGACAGTCTGGAAATTGTCCATATGAAGAGAGTCACGCTGTAATCCCATGGGGAAGGTGACAAAGCAATATAAACGATGGTGATCCTGAGCGACACAGCCACAGATCTCCCCTACAAGGGCAATTTCAGGGCAGGGAATGCTGAGGTTTATAGGATTTTCTTGGAAAAAAAAAATCAAACAGAAATCTGAAAAAAACTATTAAGTGTCCCAAGGTCAGTGAGTCTTTTCAGGACCTGCGGAGTTCGGAAAACAGCTGCCATATACCAGGCAGGATGCTGCTCACAAGTCTCCTGGTGACTCTCTGCATGTTTACAAGCAGGCTGCTGCCCAGGGAGCAAAAGGCAAAGACCTCTGTAGCCCTGCCACCCGCACAGCTGAGAACTAAGACTAATTCTTCAGGAAAGCCCCACAGTCTTTCTATAAGGAACCTGACCATCGAATGCCTCTTCCTTCCCGGTTCAACTTCTGCTCTGCCCGAACTAGGAGCACACGGCGGGGATTCACACGGCGGGGTGGTTTGCTGAAGTTCTGGAATTTTGTGACACGCTAAGTTCGATTTAAATCTGCAAGTGTGAGGTTTGATTTTAAAGCCGCAACCTTCTTGGAGGTTTGACTCCAATGCCCTGTTACAGGTGCTACCAACAGGATGTCTGCTGCCTGGGCGAGCAGTGGGACTGGGTGTCCCTCTGGGCAGGCCAGGAAGCGGGGAGCTGAAGCTGAGCTGGCAGGCAGTGAACCCACAGCTGGGGATGATTCCCACCAACAGGCTCGAGAGAGGGCAGGGAGGGAACAGAGAGAGGCGTCCCCATCAGAGCTAGAAAGAATTTTGAGGTTGAAAGATTAGAAGACATTTCACCTTATTGTGGGGAATTTGAACATATTTATTTCCAACTCTAATCGGTGTAGTCTCCCTTAGGAAGCCCACCAATGCATTATTTGCAGATTAACATCCGAGATTTTTGCATCAAATTTATTTTTGGATGACGTTTCCATTAAGTGTGGATATTCGTGCAACCACAGACACCTCTTTGGTGAAGGCAGGTTTCCCTACTAGCGTAAGCAGGCTGTATGGGACAGTGAAAGCCCCTGCTCTTCTGCCTGCTAGCGCTGATTTAGAAGTGCTGGTGGGCTGCAGAAAGGGATGAAACTTTGGGAAACTTCTGGTTGTGGTCTTTCCTGTGTCCTCCCCCTTTCTTCTTCTTTCCACCTTTCCACCTACTTTTCTTCCTGGTCATCGTCCTATGCATTTCCTCAAAGAAGTGCCACAGTCTAGTGAGTTATGTGGCAATGTGACGGATGAGGTCTGGAGATGAGCAGTGTGTGCAAAAAGAGAATGACAGCCCTTTGCAGCAATACACAACTCTCCCAGGAGAGCTAGGAGCGCTGAGCAGGGAGTCCTTGAGGAAGACCAGAGTCACAGACGGAGAGGTGACCGATGCTAGCCCCAGCCCTGGCTGGCACATTTCACGCCAGTAGCCTTCCTGGTCTCATGTGTGGTTAGCAGAAACTAGGAGTGTGGAAATCACCGTAAAACATGTAATATTCTAAAAACAACAACAATAAACATCTAGGAAGCCCTATGACTCCTGAGTAACATACAGAACTTAGAAGAAGGGAAGTTCACCTACTGGTGGATCCTTGTTCCTCGTTCTTTCTAGATCACTGATCCTGATAGGTTAGCAGGAACTGAAGTTGCTTGAGGAAAGGAGGCCCTTCACTCTCCGCTGCTGTCTCCAAGAGACACTAGAACAAACTTCTGCTTCCGTCTACCTTTTGGGTGCCTGGCTTTGTTCATAAATGCTCCTAAACTTTTCTCCTGTTCGTTTTTGATCAGCATATCAGGCAGTGCTAAGCTGTTTCTCATGGGAGGCAGGTATACTGGGATTGGGCCCCCTCTAGGTTTATTCGACTTCAAGATGAGATTGCTCGCACTCAAGTCATGTCTGCATGCTTATGTCTGCACCTCTTGGTGATAGTTTGGAGCTTACGTGTATCTTCTTGGCCATATTAGAAATAAAAGCTTAATATTTTGTTTGGGGTTAGAACCCATTTTGTTCTTTCAATTGAGCACTCTTCTCAATCTCATATACTCTCTCAAGAGGGTAGACACACCGCATTTGGGTAGTGGCAGCCTGGGTCCATGAGCCGTGGTCTGGGGTCCACACAGAGAACAGGCTCTACAATCCCTTGACCACCCAGAAGACTGACCTCCAGTCCACAGTGCAAAACTCCAAATAACAAGTCTCAGTATCCTTCTAAGTTATTCATGAAGTATACACAGTTTGCCTCTCTCTTCAGAATGCAAATATTCTTGGGAGCTGTTTCCCTCTCCTGTTGGGGAACTCAGTATCTTCTCTATGTGGTAGCATCTAGACATTATTATTGGCTGTGTATTTCATCACTTACCATGTCAGGGCTTAGTTTTAATCTTTTTAAAGAATCACCGGATCTCCCTCTATCCCTAAATCCCAAGCAAGCGGAAAAGCTTCCCCATTTAAAAAGTGCTTAAATGGTGGATGAATTAACTAATACATTGTTGAAGAATATTCATGGCATGCTATCCATGGCAGCAAAAACAAATAATATTTTGAAGTCCCACAGCAGGGACTGATTAAATAAACTAGAGCACATCTGTGGCATGAAGTATTAGGCAGTTATTAAGTCATATTAAGAAAACATTTAAGAACATGGGGAAATGCTCATGATTTATAAGGAAAAAAATGTAGGTTGCAAAACTGCCCATGTGATATGCTGTAAGTTTGGTAAAAATGTATATATGTGCACATAGACCAAGATGGAGGAAACACAAAGAGGGGGAGGAGATAATAATGTCTGAGTGAGATTGCAGATGGTGATTTTTTTCTTTATATTTTTATGCATTTTCCAAATTTTCCACAAAAATAATATGGTGCTCTTCAGATAAGGGCATTTATATGTACGTATATTGGATCTATAAAATCTTCCATTTTAAACAATTGCATTTTCTTCTACATCAGGTAGGATTATCATTAACCTTTTTGGGGAAGTCTATTTGGTCTCCAAAATGGAAAACTTTTGTTTCAGATCTTGGTTTTAGCTGTGTAGGTATCCATGCCCACGTCAGACCATCTCACACAGAGCTGAATTTACGTCTCCTCTGCCTGACTTTCTTTAACGTGGCCTGGGGGAAGAAGGTATTTTCACTTCTCTAAACCCAACCTGTCAGCGTTATTAAACACGCACTAATCCTGTTTACATGTTCCAAATCCACCAGTGGCCAAGCAGGTTCCGCCAACTCCTGTCCTGACAAAAAGGACAAACTGTTGTCCCACGCTCCAGCTGTGGAAACACACATCGTCGGTTGATAGTGAGGCACCTGGTAAGGAAACTTCTCTTGAGTATTTACTGGAAACTAAAGAACTAACCATGAAGCCAGCTCCTGCCTATTTCTGACAGCAGTTCCTGCTCTAATCCTTCCTCGGAGCTCTGCATGTGCTGGAAAGCAGGTGTATTAACAGGGTCTCTTCCCGTCATCAATCCTTTTCAAGGGTGCTGGGTTGGGATGTGAGTGGACTTTTTCAGATGGAATTATGGACTTCACAGCAGAAAACGTGGTAAAGTAGCTGGAAGAAGGCACCTGTCTGGGGGAGGAGGATGTGGAGGATGGAGTCGGGGTAGAGGTGGGGAAGGAAGCATCAGTAGGAGAAAGGCAATGATGTTACAGGAGCTGCAACATAAGGAAAAAGCCAAATTCCAGGTGTGAGCATTTAATATGTGAGCAGAGTCATATATTACAGGGTGAAGGAAATATTAGTCCATGAAAAGTCCACTTTCTTGATTTCAGACATCTATAGAGCAAGGGTGACCTCAAGCATCTACAGATGTGGGTCCATCTCTCCCTGAAGGAAGACAAAGTGGCGAGATTTCCAGGGGTCTTAAAGCTCCCTATATACCCATGCATCATGCTGCACTCCCACCAGGCTCCTCTGCATAGAGCCAATCCTTCTAAGTAAAGGTCTTATCTCCAGAGAGTTGCTGGAAACACACAAATAAGTTACCTCAAGCCCATTATTCCACTGTGATATTGACCTGAAGGCAGAGAGTGAGTCCTGATGGAATGAAACAGAAGACAAGCTTTGCTAAGGGCAGGGCATGATGAAGGGAGTCAGTTCCAGGTGGGGCAGGAACCACGTCTGCATTACTCACCAACGGATCTCCAGAACCTAGCACAGCACCGGGCATGTGGAAGGCTGGAGTAATAACACCAGCTAACACGCACCAATCACATCAACGCTGCTAAGCAATGCTCACAATAACCCTGTGAGGTAGGTGCAATTATTACCTTCATTTTAGAAGTGAAAAAAATGGTGGTTCAGGGGTTCAGTGCATCGCTCAGGGTCACCCAGACAGAAAGTGGTGGAGCCAAGTTGAAACCAGTCTGCTTGGCGCCCAGATCTGTTCTGAACCCCTACACTCTGCTGTCTCCCTCAATGAATACTGTTGACTTACTGAGTAAAAAAGGGATGGCAGGCTGTGTTGGAACACAAACTGAGGGACTCTGCACAGGCCAAGGGCAGCGGGAGATTGTGAGAAGAAAGACACGCAGGGGCTGGAAGGCCTCTGACATCTACAGTCTCTCACCCCAGTTTCTGCTAGGCTCATGCCTGTTGGGTTGGGTGCTCATGTTCCCTCTGATAGAGTCCGTGGGGTGGGGTGCAGGAGGTGCGAATCCTCATGTTGAGGTGTTACTGTCTTGTGTACTCCTCTTCCAGTTCAAGATCAGGGCCCCCAAGAGCAGGCAGCAAGTTGTCATGGGAGGAAAGGATAGAACCTGAGTTGTCTGTGCCTTTGGGAATATGGTCCCACCTTCCTGTGGGGTTTGTCTTTTTCCTCCTTGCCTTGTTTAATACATCAGCATGCATTCTTATCTCTCACGCTCACCTGCCTAAAGGATGAAAGCCACATTCTGAAACTAGCCAAAGGACTTGGCACCTACAGAGGTTCCGCCATATACCTCATTAAAATACATGGTTAACAACAGCTTCGGCAGCAGTGGACTAAACTTGGAGAATGTTCTTCACACCGTATCTCTTCCATACTCTCCTAACGTCTTTACTCTGACAGATTTAAAGACAACTCTGAGGATTTATTTTCTTACAGAGGCGATGTGCAAAGCTGAAAAGTCTTTCCTCTTTTGTGTTTTTGTTTTATTGTTGAGTGGGGAAGGTGTTCTACCTGACAGTGATAATCTTCAGTATCACAAATTAAACCTCTTTACAGATTGCAAATGATTTCTCTAACTCCAGTGTGTGAGTGTGAATTGTGCAAATGAGGGTGTGCGGTAGCAGTATCCTACAGCAGAAACAGGAAGGGGAGGAGAGAAAATGCATGGAAAACTTTTAGACCAAATTGTTCCATACATTACAGGCTTTAGCTGCCACTTCATTTGACTCCTCCGACTTCTTCCTACATTTCTCTCATTCTCTCCTTTCCGTCCACTTTCTCACCAAACATACGCGTGTAAGGATCAGAGGTGGTGATACCTCTGGGAGGGAGGAAGGTCATCAAAAAGATGCTAGATGAGGACAGATTATCTTTTTTTAATTTAAGATTTCGATATCTGTAATGCATAATTACCAGAGATCAGGCTAGTTATTCAGCAGTCCTAGGGAGTAGGAGACAGCTCAGAGATGGAGATCAAAGGAAAAATCATAGCCTTGCTTTTTAGGAAAGAAAATTGCATCTGGAATAACTGAAATCTCTAAAGGAACTGGGATAAAGGCTAATTTTAAACTTGGGTACACTTAAAAGGTTGGACTGCCCTGCTGTCATTAATATACCCAGTTTCAAATACAAAGAAAAACCTATTGAAAATTAGTAAGTGCAATCCTCTTGGAGAACAAGGCCTTTGCAGGTGATCTCAGTTTCTGGTTCTAATGGTTTTAGGTTGGCCTTCAAAAACTTTTCTCAAGGTCATGTGCTCGCAGATTTTGTGATATGGGGACAAAGGTGGGCTTTGTAAGGGTGCCTTTGTTTGGGGCCTCAAGAATACAAGACAAGGTGTTGGTCAGATACTACTGCTATTTAATAAAAGGTAAAAACAATAGAAAAGTAATAGTAACAGACCAAATCTAGGTGTGGCTAGCATCCTATAAGCTAGACAACTCTTGAGACTAAGGCAAAAGAGTTAGGAAGTTGCAAGACAAGACATAGCTTTTCGTGGGTTCCCTCAGGACGACTAACGGATACCATAAGCATGCATTTGCCACACTAACATGCTGAATGCCAAACAATTCTGCAAGTCTGAAGCTCCCTGCCAGACTGTGTGACACAGCTATTAATACAGAGAATCCACCAGATATAAATATGAGAGACGCAGAACAAGATTTATGAGCATGTTAATTGCAGCATTATTTATAATAGTTAAAAAATGGGAAGTTAAATGCCTAACACATAGGCGTGTGGTTAAATTATTTCATATCTACATTATACAGCCATTAAGAATCATGTTTTTGAGGAACATGTGGTGACAAGAAAAATACTTATGATATAATGAGAAATCAAAAACATACAAAACTGAAGACAATATGATAAGATTTATATATTCATTTATTTATGGATTTTTCCCCCTGGTCATAGACATCCACACGACTGGAAAGAACTAAAATAAAATATGAATAGTGGTAATGACATACTAAGTTATTTTTCTTTACCTCTATATTCTTTTCTGTAATTTTCCAGTTTCACACAATCTTATTCTTTTTACTTTTATAGTAATATATTTGTTTTTAAAAAGTAATTGTCAACTCTCATATCCAGCTAAGCCACCAGTCCACTGTATAATTATTATTAATAAATGATAATAATATTAAATTCCAGCCTCCACATGTGAATAATTACACACACACAAAATCTATAGGTCTCAGTCAGTAACTTCTGGGCCAGAGGCTTTAAACCTCTGATCTGCATTAAAATTCATCCTGTTAAACTACTGCCTAGCATATTAAATACTATTGATACTGCTGCATGGAGAAGGAACGGATACTTGTTGGGTACATACTCTGGGCCAGGTGTTTATGTACGTGGTTTCATTTAGCACATTCAAGGATGAGGAAGGTGAAGGTCAAAAAGGTCAAATAAGTGGGGTCGGCCCCGTGGCCGAGTGGTTAAGTTCGCACACTCCGCTGCAGGCGGCCCAGTGTTTCGTTGGTTCGAATCCTGGGCACGGACATGGCACTGCTCATCAGACCACGCTGAGGCGGCGTCCCACATGCCACAACTAGAAGGACCCACAACGAAGAATACACAACTATGTACCGGGGGGCTTTGGGGAGAAAAAGGAAAAAATAAAATCTTTAAAAAAAAAAAAAAAAAAGGTCAAATAAGTGGCTCCGCTCAGATGGCTATTCAGTTATCAGAAGGGATTCAAACCCCCTCAATCTGCTTTGAAAGCCTCATCTCCTTTGACCACTGCAGGGCTGGTGGACACTTGAGATGACACGTAGACTTCATTTCAGACGTTTAAAAATAACTCCACAAGATGTTTTGCTAGCGCTCCAAATGTGTGGCCAAAATAACTGATTTTTGTTTCTTTTCTTTCACATAACCCTAGTGGAGGTGCTCGGGAAACTGCCCAAAGGAGGCAACACTACAGACAGGAAAGAGAAGGAGACTTGAATGATCCACCTACTGGGAAACCCCTGAAAAAACAGGCAGTGATGGTAAAATCTAGCCTGGCCCTCTGCTCAGCGAGAGAGGAGGCCACCAGCTGTGACAGGAATGTTCTACTGGGCTCTCTCGTTCCTTAAGTCTCTCACCCACCAAGTCATCGTGCTGCCCCTCCTCCTATTTGCCTTGAACCCATCTCTCCACTGTCATTTCTTTGGGTTGACTACAAAGTCCACATGGTGGATTCTAGAGAGGTATTTTTAAAATCTAGAAACTTTCCTCTAGAAAGGACAAAAGACCTCAAAGATGATCTCCTTTCACTTTTCCCATTTAATATTAAATGCTGTTGACATTCCTCAAAAAAAGGAGCCTGCAGGATAGATATTGTGTTAGGCCGACCTTTACACGTATCATCTAACTTAATTCAATCACAACAACATCTTACTCAGATAGAACCTCGCAATTACAAAGCGCTTCCACATCCGTTATCTCATTTGCTTCTCACAATAAGCCTTAAGGAAGGAACGGTAGGTAATATCATCCTCATTTTACAGACCAGGAAATTGAGGCATACTGCCACTTTGGTTTATTGGATTAGATGCAGCTTCCTCGGAAGGCGCAGCGGGGACTCTGACTCTGAGGAGAGGGCATATGCAAGTTTTGGTTGAGAACGTGGCAGCAATGTGTCTCTAGAAGACAGGACCCTGGAAAGGGGCTTAGGGTAAGGATGGGGTAATGAAATATTGGAGTGGGAAGACAAACTCTACTTAGGTCACAATACTGTCTATGGAGAGTTCTGTATGAATGGTTTCCTCCTCTAGCTTCCTACTTTCTCAATCTCACTGTCTGTTCTTCAAAGCCAAACCCAAATCCCACAGGTCCAGGAGGCCAGTCTTGATTATCCAACACAAACAAACCAGAACGACAACACCTTAAGGTTTTCACGTGCCTTAGCTCATTACAACATCACAATAAGTTTTTTAGGTAGGTTTTGTCATCCATTTTACAAATGAGAAAAACAAAGCTTAGAGGGGTTAAGTGACTTGTCAAGTTGACACAATTAATAAGCAGCAAAGTCCAGATTTCAAATTACACCACATCACAGCAGCCTCGCCTTCCTGCACATTTACATCTTGTGTATCGCCCATGTGTTCCTTAATTTCTCAACTCGGTCATAAGGTCTTTGAGGACAGACAGCAAGCCTTATATTTCTTTGTAACCATCTCCTTCCCCAGCACTTAGCAGAACTCCATGTACACAGTAGGTTCTCAATAAGCATCCATATGTTAAATATCTGGTTTGGTAGGAACAGTAATTAATAAGAGGTATTTTTTGGCACTCTGAATGTCAGGCTCTCTGCTGCATATAATTAAAACAAGAGTGAACATGAAATGTATAATTTCTCCTAGCTTTAGCTTAATCAGGCATTCATTACCATGTCTGATTCTGTTATGTGAAAAGAACTGCTTAGTAAGCATTTTCTGTGATGAGGATAATCAAATGCATACAGATATCAGGGAGATTTAGAAAAAGACAAAAACAAAACCATTAAACATATGGAGAGACAATGATCTACATGGTATAATATTCCATCTGAGACTAAAGAACTTCCAAGGCAAAGCGAGTACTTCACTAATTTGGGGCAATTCGAGGAACAGTAAGAGATGAAGTCAGGGTGCTGTCTGGGATCTTGTACCATTATGTTCTATATCAAGAAGACAGATGCATCATGCTACTGTTCTGGGTCAGAAGCAGAAGAGAGGTACACTTTCAAGGGCTTTGCTGGGAGAAGGGATTTGCTCTGAAACCTCTTCAGCATATCGGTCATTTCATTATCGTTTTCACTGACAGGCAAACTTAATAAATTTAAATGTAATACACAACTTATTACCCTGTTGGGTCTCATTCCATTTGCCCTAACACATCATTAGTCTGTAATTTTGAAAATATAAACGGTTCAAACAAATTCGCTAAGATTAGAATTTTTGCAGTAGAGATTAGTTCAAGTACTTCTACACTGACATTTGGTAACCAAGCCAACAATAGCGGTGCCCGTCTACCATATTTTATTGCTAAACCATACACAGTAATCTTTATAAGCCACTGAGAGGCAGGGCTTCTGATTTCCTTTGTGTTATAAATAGAATGCCCACATTCCTGTGGGCATTCAACCAACATCAAGCAAGAAGAATAAATACCAGGTTAGTGGTACCTACATTTGTGTCCTCATGGCTGTGGCCATTGGTCTCGACCAATTCCTTGGTACCTTTTAACTGGAAATTTTAAGAAAAAAAACAAAAGAAATCCAAATGAATAAGTAAGCACATATGTTGTGTACATCATCCTGTTAACTTTGGTTTCTCTGAGGTTGCACTTTATAAAAATTCCAACGAGAAGAAATAGATGGAGCACATAATTCTAATGAGTCTTACTGAAACCAGTTTGAGACCAATATTTTATGAAACTTGATGGCTGGCAAAAATGGGTCTTGGTCATTATTTTCTAAATAATAAGATTAGAAAGCAGTTCCATAGGCATAAAAATGTATAAAATTGGCTCTTAAGAATAATAAATGATTTCATTTCCTCATTGCATTGCTATTAATTTAAACCCAGCAGTGTTTGCAAGTTGCCACCAGCTAAATGATGTTACACTAACGGTTATTCGTGAATGATGTATTTTTGGTTGTTTTAATATGCCGCAGTGCTACTGTGCATGTCCTCCTTGAGAACACATTTGAACGACTGACACTGTTTCTGCAGGCCTACAAAAAGATCATTTGCTTCTTTTCTCACAGGAAGAATTGGAAAGATCTCCTTGGTCACTGAGGCATTAGAAGAAAAGCTATTTCTCAAAGGAGATTTTTAGCAATGAACATTGAAAACACTACTCTCTCTACTCTCTCAGAAGGCTTAGGAGTAATCAGTAATCAGGAAATTTCTGGAAACTTTTAATTGGCATTTTATCCCAGCCTGGCTCAAAGCAAACATTTGGAGGCAGAGAGCAAGGGCACAGAGTGAGCAGGCCCGGCAGCTATCTGCTAGTATTTCTTCCTGGCTTATTACACTCAGGAAGCAGCATCTTCTGTATGCCTTTGTTTTACGCCTAAAATAAAGTATTCATGGTGGGAAATAAATGCTTAAAGTTTCAAAGAAAATAAATGTGCATATGCCACCAATGTGTTTGATTCAGAGCATTGGTTCTTTCTGGCTACTTGTATGTATTAAAACAAAAGCTTCTTTAGTCTTTTGAAGGCAGTATCAAACTCTCAGAAAGAAAGCCTTACACTCTTCATGCCAAGAGAGAGGCTTTGCCGAAAGAATGGTGGCATGAATAAGGTGAGCATGGGGCAGCCGATTATGGACCAAAGGCACTTTGCTCATTTCCACATCACTCCCACTTAAGAAAATGAACATTCTGCCCACTGTTCGTCAGGGCTACCTCAGTGATGTTTCTACACATAACAAATACAAGGGAGCATGGGCACTATGGGATATATATGAAAAGAAAAAGTGCACCTCAGAGAGAGGAATAATATCAGAGGGCACAAAAGGACTCAAAAAACCCTCTAGTGGGTCGGCCCCGTGGCCGAGTGGTTAAGTTCGTGTGCTCCGCTTCAGTGACCAGGGTTTCGCTGGTTTGGATCCTTGGTGCAGACATGGCACTGCTCATCAGGCCACAGTGAGGTGGTGTCCCACATCCCACAACTAGCAGGACCCACAACTAATATATACAACTACGTACTGGGGAGATTTGAGGAGAAAAAGCAGAAAAACAAAAAAAAAGATTGGCAACAGTTGTTAGCTCAGGTGCCAATCTTTAAAAAAAAAAAAACAAAAACCCTCTACGTTTTCCCATCTTAAGGTTTTCCTATGGTAAGTGCTCCTCATCGTCTTCCTCTCCATCAGCCCTCTCTGCTCATCCCAGTGTAGGTCCTGTGACTCGTGCTTCCGTGAGTTAGAGTGGGGTTAGCTGGGAATTTTATTTTTCAGCAGAAGTAAAGGACTATTTTGTTAAAGCCTGTTCCACCTTTACATATTTATTAGCAGGAACATGCCCGTTGCTCTGCTTCTCCCTTTTAAATAAATTCCATCTTTCGACGACTCCATGCTGTCCTTTTGCTCTGCCCTCTCTCTGTACGCTACTCACGTGCTCTCCTCTCACTCCCTGTCCACCGGTATCCTTACTCCCCCTGCCCTCTGCTGCCAGAACTACCCCAGGCCACTCCTCACAGCTGACGCTGCAGGCCAGCCTCCGCTTTTGCCCTCACTGGTCTGCTCCCTGTTCTCTCCTCGAGCTGCTCCTCACCTCCACAAGAAGGGGTTGAACATCTTGTCTGATGATACCTGGGCTTGTGAACAAGCTCCACATGTAGGAAGCTATCACCTTTGAAAAGGCGATGAAAGGCAGGAACCAGTGGGAACTGGAGGGACCTAGAGAAACTGAATCTGAGCAAGCAGGGAGGGCTGGGAACCTCTGGAGAGCTGAGGGAATGACCCTGCGTTCCTTGGAAGGGGTGGGGCCTAGTGATGGTAAGGGTCTGCCCTCAGGACCTGTTCTTTCTTTTCAGGATCCTCATCAAGTGGCAGTCACTTTGACATGCAAAATTCCAAGTCTTCAGAGAAGCATAGAGCTTTTCCTGTGTGTGTGTGTGTAATAGCAAGACTCTAGGCCCATACAGTCAGAATCTCCAGGAGTGAGGCCTTCTGTTTAGGCCCTATCTATGCAGGCACTGAAAAGCTGTTTATACATGTAGATTACTCTACACAATCCAAAGAAAGCTTCATAAGGCAATGCTCGTGGAGGTAGGGTGTGTTTTTAAGTGTGTATCTGTGTGTGGGTGGCTGCAGGGAGATGGAGGGAGCGTGTCCATCACATGCGCCCATCTGCAAGGATGACAGAGGCACCAGGTGAGGGGCTCTCAGGAAAACCACCTGGTGCTGGTGATAGCAACCAAATGCACTTGGCTGCTGTGGGCCCTCTTAGATTTGTGGAATCTCAGTGCCTTTGCTTGAAAGGAGCCATCCAGTTTAAATCAGTACAGCAGATTTAAAAATGCTTCCTCTTCAGTCATATTTCCTAGGTCTTTAATAATTTTAGTTGTTCTGAATCTTCTTTACATTCCCGATTTATTTATTTTTTATTGAATGGAGAGTGAAGTGTGATGCTTCACCATCGCCTGTGTGTGTGCTGTGCTCCTTAAAAACGCACGCCATAACAAGAATTTATCAATTCTTTCTGCAAAACTTAGAACCTGTTTTTATGACTGCAGTTTGGACTTCAAATCAAAATAAAGGATTTGAGTCATTTGGAGAAAAGAGAAATTCACCTTTCCCTGTCCCAGTAAATCAAGGAGACAGAGACAGAGCATAAAACAGCAAAGCTCAGAGCTGTGTCTACTTGATCAGGAGGAAAGCTGGACTGAATCAGTTTCACTTTGCTGGGAATCTTTTAATAATGTAAAGGAAGAAAAAACAGTGACTTTAGGTCTCTTGGACAGTAGGTCATGGTAAATTTAGTCAACAGTATTTTTCCGTTCAATCTAACTTATCCAAAATCACAGAGATTCAGCCTCAGTCTAAGTTACTGCATCTATATTAATCACATAAAGATAATGATTAATTTTATAAAGCATCTTCCTCCAAAGTTATAAAAATTTAGCAACTATCCAACATCTTCATTTTTCCCTCACAAATCACTTATACTTTTAGGGGAAAGTAACTAAAAATACAGTTTCTTGATGCCACACCATTAAAAAATGGAAATCACTTGTAAAGTGGCTGAGTCACAGCTGAGGTCATACTCTCTTAACTTCATGTTTTTAAAAAGATCACTTTCGAAGTTATTTATATTGTACAAATAATCTTCTCATAAACTGCTGTGAGTGAAAAATTTAAAACAACCTAAATTTGATTACCCACCAAGGGTTAGGGTTACTATGTGTGATTTTTTTCCTCCCAATTACCACTGATGACGTCATTGGCAGTGTGTGAAGGCCAGAAATAGGAAAGCATTTCAAGAGCCTTCCCTGTGGATACCAGGCTTAGATTTCACTCTGCTGCCAGCAATCTGTCTCACCCCACTGTAAGACAATACTTCCAAATCCACTTATCAGTGTCAAGCCGCATTTAAGTATCGAAGAAAGCCAGGATAAAACGATCAGATTTACAAACTTCATACACAAGGTTTGTTGCTCGCCGTGGTTAGATAAGTGGCCTGATGCAAGGCGAAGGTATTTGTTTAATGTTGCTATGAACCAGTCTTTCTATTCCTGTGTCTGCAGGAGTACCATGGGTTATGCTAAACCCATTTTCCTCACTATTAGACTTAAGAGGAAAGTAGCTGCTTGCTTCGAAATATATCTAATATATCTGCATTACCAATATTTTAGAACTGGGTATCAAAATTCATTTGTCTTCGGGAAGAAACTTTCACACATTCCTGGCGGGGCTTGGGGTCAGGTCTAAACAGGAACAAGAGTCAGAACAGAGGTGCTGGGAATGAGAGTGTAAATTCCACATAGCAAAGCTGCTAGGAGGTTGGGCAGGGCACAGGCTGATCGTGCTGCAGATGAACTTCAGCAACGTGTGCGCGCGCCAGGCACGAGAGAGGTGCGTCAGCGTCGGAACCGACTGGTGATCAGAGCTGCTGTGTCACTCACCTGTTCTTGGAGGACTTTAAGTAATGCCTGCGTGTGGGACTGCTCCTCCTTGGCTTGCTCCAGTTCTGACTTTTTGTTGTTTAACTCCTCCTGGATGCTCAGCAATTGCTGTGAAATTAAAGTTCATTTTGCATAAGTAGGACTGAAGGCCAGGTGATTGTCAGATATTCAAAATGCCCCATTCAAAAACACGCCGAGAGGATTTTTATGTCTTAAAGCATAATCCAGACTTCAGTTCACTTTTTTGTGTGTTATTTCCCCCCGCAGTGAGCGTAACAAGTATTGTTAATGCCACATTATTAGGCTGTTTGTGATAATGATGCCACAAAACTGTTTTAGTATTTGTGAAGGTACCATTATATTCCTTTGAAAAAACGCAGAGTTGTAAAAATATGTAGAACAGTGTTAATAAGCCAAAACATATTGATAAAGAAATTAAATGATAAAAAAAATATAAATAGTCCGCTTGTCCAAGGTTACTTCATTTTACATCTGACAGTAGAGCTAGCCTTCTGTAGCTCTGCCAAGCTACTTCACCAAGTGGCTGGGACCACAGAAGATCCTTTTACTTTCTCTGTTATGACGGTGATGTTTTATTAGATCAGCAGGACTGAGGGTCGAACTGCAATCAATATATCAGCCGAGAAAACTGCTGATATAAGCTGTCAAAACACTAAGCTATGGCCTACACACTGCTGTTTTGAAGCAGGGCCACTGAAGGGATTTCGGTAAGCCTTGAGCTTTCCTCGCCCTATCAACTGTAACTCAGGGAGGGGCTTACCTGGTCTGCCAAAAGCACTGTGCTGCCCAGCACTCATTATTTGGAACATGCTTATATGTTACTCTATACACAGGCTGGAGAACGCATTCAAAACTTCAGAAAAGGCCTGGAGACAGCTATGCGTCTTCAAAGCTTCTTGACCACAAAGGACTGGTTTGAAAACACAGAAGTGCATTTCCTCTGCCACCGTGCATAAGCAATACTGCTCTAGTGATATGAAAATGTCTGTGCACGCCTGCCACGAGGGTACTGTCTCCAGCATCGAGGCTGCTTCTCCAGGGCCTTGACAAGCTGGCTGCAGGGCTGCCTGGCCAGTTCTTAACTACCCAGGCCTAAAGAGACACTGGCACTAGATTTCTGATGCTTAAACCTACCAACTGGCAGGATTAAATTAAATCTTCAAAACCACGAGTTTTAGGGTATGTTGGAGGGTAGGAAGTACTCAGAAAAACACCCTGTGCTTCCCTTGGGCTTGCTTGTTCTGTTCCCTACTCTGGCCCTGGATATAAATTTAAGAACCTTCTCAATATACAGATGGCCAACAGGTATATGAAAAGATGCTCAACATCGTTAGCTATCAGGGAAATGCAAATCAAAATTACAATGAGGTATCACCTCACTCCAGTCAGAATGGCTATAATTAACAAGACAGGAAACAACAAATGTTGGAGTGGACATGGAGAGATGGGAAGCCTTGTACACTACTGGTGTGAGTGCAAACTGGTGCAGCCACTATGGAAAGCAGTATGGAGTGTCCTCAGAAAATTAAGAATAGATCTACCATATGATCCAGCTATCCCACTCCTGGGTATTTATCCAAAGAACTTGAAAACGCAAAGGCATAAAGATTCTTGCACCCCTATGTTCATTGCAGCATTATTCATAATAGCCAAGACTTGGAAGCAACCTAGGTGCCCATGAAGGGAAGAATGGATAAAGAAGATGTGGTATTTATACACAATGGAATACTACTCAGCCATAAGAAATGATGAAATCCAGCCATTTGTGACAACATGGATGGACCTTGAGGGTATTATGCTGAGTGAAATAAGTCGGAGGGAGAAAGTCAAATACCGTATGATCTCACTCACAAGTAGAAGATAAAAACAACGACAAACAAACACATAGCAACGGAGAATGGATCGTGGTTACCACGGGGGAAGAGGGGTAGGGTAAAAGGGGTGAATAGGCTCACATGTGAGGGGATGGACTATGATTAGTTTTTGAGTGGTGAACATGATGGAATCTACACAGAATTCGAATTACATTATGATGTGCATCCAAAAAAAAAAAAGAAACTTTTCTGGTTCCCTAGCATAAATGGTGACTTACGTGCAATTTTCTAAAACCTCAGTGCCTCCTGTTTCACCACCTGCCCAAGTCATACTCACATATGAGGTGATGCATTCCACCTTGGCTCCCTTAACCTTAGTGATTTCATTGTGCATCAACCGACTAAGGTACAGAAACCAGGGAGCCCATACTATACTTTGGAACAGTGACAAGCACCTAAAATGCTTCTTTCCAAACAGTGGGGAATGACCCTGTTGCTTCATTCTCATTCATGACTGGACCCGGAACAGTCCTGAGGGCACCTGGTGCTCTGAGTTCAATGACACTGAGTGAATTTTTTACCTCATTAGATAATTTCAAATCCAATCCTTAAACCTCCTTTAAAAATAAGCCAGATGAAGGACAGGAGTTTGTCTTCAAAGATAGGTAGCTTATGTGTGCTCACCACAGCACTTGAGGTAGCAAAATTTAGAGACAACTGATGTCCAGCAGGGGGGGTTGGCTACATTAATGATGGTGCATCTGTACAATGGAACACTATGCAGCCATTAAAAATGAAGTTGCACAAATGTCTCTGAACATAGAAGAAGCTCAGGATATACTGTTCCTTGCATAAGAAGTTCAGCTTATGAAAAACTTTCATTGAATTTTGCAACATATTCTTAGAAAAGGATCTGGATTTTGTCTGTGGGTAAGTGGGTTAATGGATCTTTCTTTTAGTTTTGCTTGTGATTTTTCTGGTTTGTCTGTAAGGCCTACACATTGCTTTAGAAATGAGAAAAAAAACAAATGAATTTTAGTAAGGTTAGGAAAAAGATAAAGACAGGAGTAGCACTTGGACACAACTCTCAGTTGCTATTATCGCCACTGAATAAATAAGAGGGAAAGTTAGAACTCCATGGGAGTCTGCCATTTCATCTACACATTTATAACACTTTTTCCTTCTCTTAACACACACACATATACCCTTCCCTTGACTTCACTTCTCATTTAAGCTTCCAGCCTAACCCATTTTTCCCTGGAATCATACTTTTAAAATAAAATGTCTTCTCTTTCATCCCCACTTCTTTCTTTTCTCATAAGTATGCAACCACTTTCAATGGTTTCTATCTTATTTGAATGTGTTTTTCCAAAATACATATTCTTGTTGTTTTGTAATATGCACTTTTATGTAAGTGATATTGTCATATTTCTTGTTTACTACGTTTTTACTGAGCATTATGTTTTTAAGATCCATCCATGTTAATATGTATACATCTAATCTATTGTTTCTGACGGCTGCATAATATTCTGTGGGGTGTATCCCCCCAATTATACCTAATCCACTCTCCCAGTGAAGGCTACTCAGATTATCTCCAATTCTCCTCACCTGATGCTGGGCTGCAATGGAACATGCTAGTGCATGTTCCCTAATGGACCTGTGGGAAAATTTCCCTGGCATGTGCATCTAGCAGTGGAACTGCTGGCTCACAGGGCATTGCCTTAGGAGTTAATTTGCTAAAGCTGCTCTACAGAATGGCTGTACCAGTTACGCATCCACACCTGGTATACAGGAGTTACTGTGCCCCACATCCACCCTAACACTTAGCATTTCCAGCTTTCTAGTATTTGTCAGTCTAATAATATAAAGATTCTTCATCCCATAAAAAATTTGTACTTCTCGACTCCCTACGACTTTAAGCATCTTATATGCTTGCTAGCTAAAGAATAGTCAAGGGTAGTGGTTCTTAAATCTGGGGAACTTTTAAAAAAAATACTGATTCCTGGGCCCCAAAGACCACCAATTAACTCAGAATATCTAGGCAACGATATCATTTTAAAAACCTTCACAGATAATTCCAATGTGCAACTTGGGATGAAAACCACTATCTCCGTTAATGCTTCTTTAACCCTCGTTCTCCCACAGCTTGACTTCCATCTACAGTCCCCCACTCACACTGTTCTCACTAAAGTCACCAGTGCTTTTCTAATTGCCAACCAATATGCCAGGTTCTTCTCCTACATGCTCTCTCCAGGTGATCCTATTCACACCCATGGTGTCAACCACACATCACATGTGCTTATGCTTTACAAAGCTGACTTTACAGCCTCTGCCTCATTCTTACTACCCACTAGATGCTTAACTTGCAGTGTTTCAAACTGTGCATGTTATCACCCCTCCCCCTCCATACACCTAAATCTATTTCCCTGGTTTCCAGAGTTAAAACCTTGAAGTTAACCCCTGTCCTTTCATCACCCTCACAACCTGTCTGCCTATTCTTCTGCCTTCTCTCCATGTATTCTTCACTGTCAGGGTTAAGGCAACCATTTCCTCTCTTCTGAATCTGCTTGTTCCCCCTGTCATTCACCCCACACTCCTGAGAGAACTGACCATCTAAGAATTAAAGTGCTGCCATGCTTAAAAAATACTGTTGGTTCCCCAACCTCTACTGGAGAAAATCCAAACCACTGACCTTCTTGCCCTTCCCCAGACATTCCAGGTTCTTTCATGACTATGACAAGTTCATTACCCAGAATTCTGCCTGGAAGATTCCTATTTATATATATATAGTGACTTTTTAGGAAGATAATTTTTTTTTTTTTTTTGTAGGGAAGGATTTGCTCTGAGCTAACATCTGCTGCCAATCTTCCTCTTTTTTTTCTCCCCAAAGCCCCAGTGTGTGGTTGTATATCCTAGCTGTAAGTCCTTCTAGTTCTTCTACGTGAGCCACCACCATAGCATGACAGCTGACAGACGGGCAGTGTGATTCCGAAAGTGGGAAACGAACGTGGGCTGCCAAAGCAGTGAGAGCGCCAAACTTCAACCACTAGACCATCAGGACTGGCCCTCCTACTCATTTTTTAAGCCAACTTAAAGAATGCTTTCAGGCCAACACCAACCCACATGATGACTTTATACACTAGCAAAAGGCCTGATCCTCCAGGGAGACACAACTTCTCACTAGGGACTAGGCAGTGGAGTCGGGGCTTGATTTCCTTCCCACTCACCCATGTGGCCTGGTTCACTTGTCTAGGGCAGAGTCTGCACAACGAGATGTAGCAGCCTTGGGGTGTTCCTCAGTAGAGACCTCCTCCAACAACTCAAGCAAAGGTAGTTGTTCTAATTTCTATGTTTCAAAGGACTTGATACGGTATAGTACACTTCACAGATATCTCCCCAAATAGACTACATCCACCAATAGTAGGGTCAATAATTAGGTTATCTCTAACACATAGTAGGTGCTGAATGAATGAATGAGTGAAGAGATGAATGAATGCTTGCTCTGGTTTCCCCGCCTCTATGGGATTAAACAACGATCTAGCAAAAAAACAAAAAGCCACACAAGCACAAACAAAGCCCAAAAACCCACAATAACAAAAACCACCTGAGGATCTATCACTACGTAATTTAATGTTCTAGACATGTGGATATATGAAGCTTTCACAGGAAAACAGCAGGCCCACTTAAGACATTTTGATTCATTACTCTGGCAGTTTCACACATCCTTTTTAATCTAAAGAGGAATATTTCTTAAAAGGCTAAGGAAATCCAATCAATGAATTTATAATTATGTAATTTCTTCCCCATATTCCATCACAAAAAAGAACAAAACCACAACTAGAGGAAAAATTAAATCAATACCCCTAGACTGTTTTCTGCATTCTTCAGAATTAGTGCTTTCTTTTGTTTACAAAGCATAAACTCGTGAATCTAATATTTATGTACTCAAAACAGCGGTGATTCAAAACTACTATTCTTCATTTGACTAGATGTCCTAGAAAAACAACGAAATAGTCCACAACTAGATGGTATAAGTTTTCTGGTCCTTTCTCACTTGAAATTTATGAGACTGTATAATATGCTTTCTAGTTTGAATTTTTAAGTACCGAAGTGCTTCAATTATAGAAGTTCACGGGCAGCTAGAACTTAATCAGGAGCATCTCTCTCGGTTGGATTGGCTGACTGCAGCATAATTTTAATTTAACATTGGAGAGTGTGGCATTAAACAGATGCACTATTACATTTTTTGGTGGTTACAACTGAGTATGTTCCAATTAGACAATTATCCATATGCCAATCAAGTGCAAACACTCTGGCGGACAATAACAGGTAAATAAATGCCGTACCTGACACATCTTGATATTTCCAGGCCACTGATTTAATAGGATCATTTGTATTGCTGTTTGGGGATGCAGACTTCAGTGTGTAATAGGTCTTTCTCTCTGGCAAATTCAAAGAGCATTACAAATGTTATTTGGAGCCCAGAATAAGTGAGGTCACATTTTTATTTTTACAGATGAGCGAATCATGGGCGCACGGAGGTTAAGTCATGTATCCAAGCCTACGCTCTTTGGGAGAGACCCACCACTGGCACAACTCAATTTTCCTGCTTCAAACTGTGGTTTCCACCCTGGCAACCACGCTGCACTGTCAATTTGAAGTGGAAATCAGGACATGCCAAACTTAAAATCCTCCTAGCAATGACTTCCACCCAGGCATTCACCATTTCCTCTTAAGAGCTAGGCTGTTGGAGACATGCTTTTGTGTATACTTCTGTGAGTGGTGTGATGGATTTAACTTTCCTTTAAAAACTGTAACCCCTTCCTTGCCTTCTTTTCTTAAATTTTATATTTTTGTTACCAAGGTGAAGTTTTTATATAGCTAACAGATTATATAAGGTTAGAGTCCATGAAACTCACAGGCTATAGCACAAATACTCAGTATGAAATAAACCAGCAACATCTCATTATATGCTGACACTCACAGAACTGTGATAACTCAGGAATCTTGGGCAGGACTGGTGGGCCGCTGGGGGATGGAGGTGGTTGTTAGCATAAAATTGAGAGGACCCCTAAACAGAACTGATTCCGCATCTTCCATGGTAGACAAGGTGTACTCTTTCTAAATTTAGTTTGGCGGTGAGTCAGGTAAACTGATGACACCAGGTAGATATATACTGACAGTGACTGACACCTACATACACACACACACGCGTGCACACACACACACACACATTTTTTCTCCATCCCTCTTCCCCTTGTTTCAGGATTTCCCAGTGCTTGGCTCTATGTTCAGTTCTTTTAAAACAATCTGCTGATATTGATTCATTCAATCAATCAATCGATAACTCATTCATTCCTTCAATCAACACTGATCTACTATGTGCACAGTGCTGGACCAGATAATACAGATTTAGAGGAAAGAGACACTGTCCTTAAGATGCTGGGTCACAAGTATGCTAATATACATACTACGATTAATTTAGGAAGCACAAAATACTCTCATAATGGCTACAACCAGTGTGGTTTCCCTAGGAGACTTTTGGGGATCAGTTTAAATGGCTCAGGGGATCCATTTTGAATCAGAACTTGTTCTACTTATTAGAAAGGAGCCACTGAATATTCATGCATAAAATCTGGAAATATCTGAACCCACGGAGTGTCATCAATTTAAACTGAATGTTTTTTTGCTCTTTTGATTCGGTTTTAATAAATGTTACCCCACCTCTGTAACTTTGCTATAAATCAGATGCCCTACTCAGAGGGATATACTTTTAAGGCCAGCAGAATATCCCCTAAGGAAATGAGGTCCAGGGACTTTCAAAGAGAATTTTCCACCAAAGGCCATGGTGGGTATGACTGTGTCTGGATGGACCAGCGCCAGCAGCTGTTTTAATATTTAGTCTGCGTGGCAATGCCCTGTCTGTGCATCTCGTCTCCGACCTGATTTCTCCATATATCTCAGCCTGCGATCTGAGCTCATCTGTGCTAAGCTCTGCTAGATCCTCATCACCTTGTCCTGCTGTAAGGTAAGAGGATGCATCCATTAACCCCCTCCCGCTACCCAAGCACAGTTTCCTGCTGCTTCTTTTCTCCCCAGTAATCTCCAGACCCTCCCCCTCCTCAGTCCTGTTTGGTTCTCACTGACTTCAGAACCACTTAGGAAGGTCAGCTTTAGGTCCTGCTGCTGATGAAATCTACCTGTGCCTGCTTTATATCTAACACTGTGAATCCTGAGCCACTCCCTGATTGTTAGGGACAGTTTGAGATGTAAAAAGTCAAATGCCTATTATCAAAACCTAAGAGTCAGGCTTTGCCTAAAGGCAAAGTCATCTAACAGTATTCCTGACAAAGGAGAGAAGCCCAGCTCAGGGGAAGGACAGTCATTTTCCACCTGGTACCTACAACATTCAATTTTCTCCTTGGGGAAAAAAAGATGGAATTGAACTAGCTTGAATTTTCTTGTCACATGAGGTGGTAAGACTACTCAAGATCTATTCTAGTTTAAAATGTCATCTGCTTCCACTTGGGGATGATACTGCACTTTAGTTTACGGCAAGGTATGAGGGCAACCCAGCCTGTGGCCCCATTTATCAATCCTGGTGCCTCCTTCTCAGCCTCCAGCATGGTGACCCCTGGGGGAGAAACATCTCTCCGAGAGAACTCCACCATTCAGATGACTGATAATAGGAACACTGGATCACAGAAATGAAATTGTGCTCCGAGCCTAATATCCCATTACACTAGGCTATACATATTTAATTCCTTGGGTCTCTCCTCATAAATCAATTCCTTCAGGCCCTTAATCTCGTCAATATCTTTTCTGATATTGAATTTTAAATGCCATTCTCATTGCTAGGCAGAAAGGCAATCTCTTCCTCGTGATGGGATCAGACTTCATTTACAGCCAAGAGACGCCTGGAGCGTGGTCCCTGTTCCCTGACCCGGCTGTTAAGATCCTAATGTTCGCCAGAGCCAAACAGCCCGCGGGCCTGGCTGGACTTGCCCACTCAGAGGTCATGACCAGGAACCCTGGGGTCATATCTCTCGATCCTCTGGGAGCCTGGGTCAGCGCTGGAAGACTGGTGAGAAAGCAGAAGTGTTTTCAAAGGTCTGGGTCCTCAAGGGGGTGCCTGAGACACAAGGCATCCTGCCACCCTCCCAGGGCAGTGTGCTCTGGCAAGGATTCCTTTTTCTGAATGTACGAGTAAGGGCCTGACCAAAGGACACACACGGTGTGCACACATCTGAGCAAGATCTCTCGGGTGCAGGTGAGGGGAGGGCAGGGGTTCTGGACTCTCTGGGTGGGGGGAGAAAAGTGCAACCCCACAGAGCGGGCACTTGGAGCTGGAATGTTCCTAGGTTCCCCTGGGCTGGCCCCTAACACTGGGATTTCCCCTGCTGTAGAGAAAGGGAAAAATCCACAAATTCTGGGAGCCATGCAAAATTTCCAAAGGGAAGCAGGAGCGATAATTGTAAGACTTCAAGAATGACCCAGAGGGGTTGGGAAACCCAGGGAACCACTGAGATGCAGATTTGGGGACCCAGGTCTGCAGGCAGTGGTGGGGTACCCAGGGCAGGGCCCTGGGGTCTGTCTGTCGGTATAGGGAATAAGCAGGTGCCATTGTACAAAATTTAATAATAATAAAACTAACAAAAGGTCCATCCATTTATCATCACTGTGCACCAGCAATTCTAAACAAAATCAGTGGCAAAATACTCCTTCCTGATAAAAACCCTTTGTTGACCTAAAATCTAAACAATTGTTGCTATTACAGTTCAGCTTAAATAATTTATATGTTATTTTCTAATCAGCACATTTTCATGACTTATCCTTCAACAAACATATTCTATGTGGAAACTAGTTTGGAAAATGAGTTTCGTAGTCTGCTCCCACTCCCAACTCTTCCTCATCCCCCATCCCCACGCAAGGACTCAGCGACACACATTTGTTTGGATTTAGAATCAATCGAGTTTCCTTTAGACCCAGCGTCTCCAACCCTGTAGCACCGCATACATTGCTACATTTCTACAGTAGGTTTGAGACGACGACAGCACAGTTACTGCAAAGACAAGAACTAGACATTGAGCTGCGTCAGTTCACTCCACAGGACGTCTTAAAGAAGTTTCATGTTTAAAACTTGAAACAAACAGGGAAACGCTGTGAGAACCATGAGTTATATTATTTTTGGTTGGTAAGTGTAAATTTTAGTTTACATGTGAAATATTTTTACTGAATTTTAATATTTCAAAAATTGAAATGTATTCTTTTTAAATTAATTGTTTGCTTTAAAACTAGGACAAATCAAGAAAATGTTACATCAGTGGTGCAATTAGTAGTTGCCTGAATTGTATCTTTGCATTTGGCTTTATTAAAATTCGCTTATTTACTGGACAATTATTTACATACTGTATTAACTACAACCAAAGGATCAAAGTTCAAACTGTTAGAGGGATTTAGAAAAACTATTGAATAGATAGTTGTGATTTATTTCCTTTCATTGTACTATTTTTAATTTTTTTTTTTACAGGCGTAATTATACGTGAAATTCAATATAAGAAAAATGTCCTTGTCTGCATTTCTTCCTTGGCCATTATTACTATTCGTTTCATTTCATGATTATTACTGAAAATAATTTTGTCATTTAGAGAAGAAGGATGTTTAAAAAAGGATCCTCTCTGAGAGTCCAATTACACTAGGCACGCCACTGGCAGGCGGCCCAACGTCTCGGCAGGAGAAGGAGATCATGACCTTGGCCTCCTGGGTTGCGGGAGGAGAACTGTTTCATCAGACACGGTTTCAGAGAACATTTTCTTTACTTGAATATCTGCCTGGGAGGGACTTGAGTAAAAGATATACTTTTTGGCATTTGTATAATTTAGTGGAGTTACTAGTTATGATGCACTATATCCTGATAAGGTAACATTCTAATGGAAAGACATATAGCCAGGCATCGGCAGAGAGGCAAAAAGTCAGCCACTGGTTAGCATTTCAAGGGTTAGCATGGTTAGTCCTATCGCTGACTTACTGTGTGACCTTGAACAAGCCACTTTACTGCTCTTTCCTCTTTTCCCTCACAACTGTCTCATAAGGAATAATTTATCATTTGCAAAGCAATACATCAATTAATTTATTGAATACTGAACACGGGGAAAGCAGATGCAAAAGTGGTTTGGAAGCCTCTAAAACCTATTTTTTCTTCTTCGGATGATTTCTTCTGTTTATAGTGTAATTCGCAGGGTTGTTTCAGCTTTCTGTTTTTCACTTTCTTAGTATGTTAAATAAAGATAACAGTACTCACCAGTGGGATATTGTGAGACTAAAGAATATCCACTACGTATGTGAGGCTGCTTGGATGGTGAAGGGCACCAAGTTACATGAAAGTGCTGTCATTATCCTCTTTGCAAAAACAGAGAGACTAAGACCAGGCAAGGTCGAGTAACTTTTAATTTATGTGAGCAGGTAGCAGCGGAGATTAATATTCAGAGAGAAAGGTCTGCTGCTCAGCCCTACCCAAGCTGTGCTGGTTGCCCTCCTTCAGCCAATTTTCAAAGCACAGGGCCAGCCAACTTGAATTAACACCATTCATGCAATTCACAAGAGAGGGTGTCAAATGCCTTGCTGAAGTGGGAATATATATCAGTGATATTCTCTCTGTTGCCTTTGCCGGCAATTCCACCGCAAATGATAATCCAATTTGCTGGGATTTATTTATTCTTACTGTTGTTTTTGCAATTATATGAGGTGGTCATCACCCCAGCCTCTGGGCACATGTACAGCTGTTAATGTAGAAATTTAAAATATTAACATGCTTTCCAGCCAGGTTGGCCCATTTACTTCAAACAAGAACCTGATTGAACAGCTGGGTCTTGCACTGTGCCTCAAAGGCCAATAGAGATTTGTCCTTCTTTGCAGGGTTTATAACCCAGTCCTGACTGGAGCTTATAGCTAGAAAACCCTGTATAGGTGACTTTTGACCAAAATCCTGTGGCCATCTTTGGAGGTGGCTTATGCAAAGCGATCTGGGCCTCGTTCAGTTTAGCCCCTGGAGAGTCAAACCATGCTCCTTCTAGCCTCATTAAACCAGATGTTACCACCATCGCTGACCTGCTTGACTGCAGTTTAGGGAAGCAGCTTTTGACTTAATGATTATGGGAGAAGAATATGTGTTGGGGTCTTGAGAGCTTTTAGCTGAATCCTAATGGTGAGAAGTTGTAATGATCTAACATGTTCTGCAGATAAATGAAGAGAGAAAACATAGCTGAAAATTTTCTCTCTCCATGAGCCACAGCTGTCTAAGAATGGAAAACCTTCTCGATTGTGAATCCAGAAGGCCTTCATCACCTATGATACTTAACTCCTGATTAATTGTAGAACTTCCGTGCCGCTAATTCAATGATTACAGTATCCCTGATTTTTCTTTGTTAACACAAGTTAACATTTTTGTGATGAGGCGACTCAGACACGTAAGGGCAGGGGGAGAAGAAAAGCCCCTGAACTTTGCACTCGGAATCTTTTGGCGGCTCTGGAACAAGCTTTGCAAATAAGTGGGCACATTTGCCTAGCACAGAAGAAGTGTGAGGCAGAGGAAATCCACTCATTCCCCTGAAGTGTCCCAGTTATTTTAATACATCTAGGCTGGTCTGGAACCTCACGTTTTAGGAGTCTCATTGTAACTAGAACCTCCGGGAGATCCCCAGGTTTCACCTGTTCCCTACTCCGGAGCCAAGACCTGGGGAGACAGGTGAGATACCAACAGTTTCCCTGAAGGGCTTTAGCCACCTCACAGGTCCCTGTGGCAGTACCGAGCCCCTGGAGTATCTTAGGCTTGCCCTGTCTCTGAACTGCAGACTGTCTTCAAGGAAAAACAACAACAGTAGCAACAACAATAACAGAAAACATCAACAAATATGGCCATTGTGAAATGTGCCACCTGTTCTTAATATCTGGGGCTGAAATCTATCTGGTAAAATAAAATACATCACCACCCATTTTGCTTAGATCTCAAAAGCGCAGACAGAAAATTCCCATTTTAAACCAATCTTCTCTGCTTCGGAAACATTAAATAGAGGTAGCATTAAAGAAGTGAGCTGAATTACTCAGACTCTTTACAATAATGGTGTCAGCATGGCCATGAATGATAACAGCAAAAAAGCTTCCCAAGGTATAAAAATTAAGAGAAATTAGAGCTGTGGCTTTACACTTAATACCAATATCCATCTACCCTGTGATGATGTGTTCCTCCAGCCTCAGCAGCCCCTCCACTGGAAATCAGCGATTGCATGCATTTTAACATTACATGTGGAAGTCTACCCAGGTCCTTTTAATGAAAATTTCAAACACAGGTTTTGCTGAAGTCAGCTGAAAGGCTAGCTCCTAACAATCATGGCCCAGAAAAGATCATCATCCATGACAGATAGCTAGTTAAGTTTGCATTCCAGAAATAGGGGGCAATACCAAGGTTAGAGCTGATGACTTTTACTTTTTCAAAAGGAAAGAATTCATAAACTGCATTTTTAGGGTCTGCTAGTAGATTTCGTGCAGCAATCTTTTTTGCTTCCAGATGACAATTTGAAATGTAAATCATGATATAAAGCAAGTGATATAAAGCAGTTACATTCTAGTCTGAGTAATTATATCAGGATTAAGAAAGATTGTCTCTGGATTACTCTGGGAAGGTTGAAAAAATGATCTGTTTTGCCACTGAGTTCACTGTGGATAATCTTTAACCAGAAAAGAAAGTTCTCCTTTATTCCAAGTTGTTAAAAGCTTCATTTTTCATTTGTTGTTTAGTTTTAAATCATGAATGGATATTCTGTAGCTATTAAAATGACTATTATTCTGGTTTAAACCTGTTAATGGAATATATTACATTAATAGACTTTTGTAATGTTGAACTAACCTTGCATTCCTGGAATAAATCCAATATGGTGGCTTATAAAACACAAGATTAAATTAGGGTTTTTAAAAGGAATTTTAAATCTATGTTCATAAGTGAGAATGACCTGTAATCCCCCCCTCTTTTTACTGTCCTTCTCCAGTTTTGTTATCAAGTATACTAGCCTTATGAATTAGTTGGGCCATGTTTCCTTCTTTTCTATTCTCTGAATGAGTTTGTAAAAAATTGGCATAATTTTCCTTGAATATTTGGTAGAACTTACCTGTAAAGCTATTTTGGTTCTGTTGCTTTGATGTAAGATTTTAAGCTACCAATTTAATTTTTTTAATGATATCATTTAGGCTTTCTATTTCTTCCTGATTTAATTTTGATACAGTATTTTTTCCTATAGGAAAAAATTTGTATCGTCTAAGTTTAAAAATTTGTCATAAAGTTATTTCTGATTTTCTCATATCTCTTTGATCTCTGTCACCTCTGTAGTTGTACCTCATTTTAATTTTTAATATTGTTTATTAGGTATTTCTTTTTTTTGTGATCAGTCTTGCAAAGACTTTCCACTTTATTAGTCCTTTCAAATAAATAGCATTTGGCTTTGTTGATCTCTATTATACAGCTGTTTGCTATTTTAGTAATTTCTATCCTTATGCTTATTTATCCTTCCTTCTTTGTGTTTATTCTTTTTTAATAAGAGTTGGATGTTGGATTCTTACCCATGTCTCCAGTTTTCTGTTTTCCTAAAACATACACTTAAAATTTTAAATTTTTCCTCTAGGTTTTATTTCAGCTAGAGCCCACAAGTTTTGACATGCTGTATTTTAATTATCAATTACTTCTAATTATCTTAAAATTACAATTCTGATTTCTTTTTGGACCTGTAGCTTCAGACATGTGCTTTTAAATTTCCAAATATATAGGATTTATTTTAGTTACTTTTGTGATATTGATTTCTAACAATTTTGTTGTGGTCAGAAAATATGACAGCGCTCCTTTGAAATTTGTTGAGATTTGCTTTAAGGTTTACTATGGGATTAATTTTTGTAAATGTTCCAGGCATATTGGAACATACAGTTTTCTCTGTCCTGCTGATCAAGCTCATACGGGCTGAGTTCTATGGAAATGCTTCATCAACTACAAACATTGGCAGGATCAGCAAGAGGAAGGAAACAGCAGAGCTGCTTAGAAAAATGTCCTTATTCCCCGACATCTTCTAGGGTCTTTCACTAACAAATGGAGTTACCATGTTCCCCACAGTCCTGTAAGTCTCCATTTGTGACATAATATCACTTTCAACATTAGGAAAAACAATTAGGAAGAAATTTCAAGCCCTGTACTGCCTGGTTTGGAGGCTTCTCATCTACTCTTTCTAAGCCTTGGTTCTTTGATGGGCGTGGTACAAATAAAAACGTCACCTCCTAGGGCTCATTAAAGCTGTTGAAGCATTTGGATACTAGAGAGAGATGTCTGAACAGAAACAGTTGTGGCTGCACCTATACGCACTCAGCACGAATGGAAACACTGTGGCTTATTTCCCGAGTTGCAGGCATTCTTTCAGAGTCCAGGGCCACGGTGGTGGCCCTGGATGAGGGCAGTGACTCATAAGCTCCCCAGATCTTCAGCATTCGTGACCTCTAAAGACAGAGAGACCAGATCAATCCTTACTCTTCAACAAAGACTTGTCAGAAAGCTAGTTTTACTCTGTCAGTGAGATGAGATTATTACTTAGTTGGGGGTGAGTAAGGAAAACAGTGAGTTGAAGAATCAGGGAAGTTGGTTTAGAGTTTCAGAGAATAAACGTGTGTAATGACTCAACAATTTATTCTTTTCTTGCTTCCTTCCTTCAGATAGGTGTTGGAGATGAAGTACTAAATTAACCATAAAAGACTGGTCTTAGGTGCCAGAATTAGTTTCAACTCCAATATCAGAAGAAAAAAGAAACTAACATTTATTTAATATGTTGGGGGGGAAATCATAGCCTCTGTGTCTCAAGTCATTTTTCAGGAGGATAGGAGATAGATATAAACGAATGTAAGAGGAATAGATTCAGAATGCAAGGAGGTGTGAGGAGGCAGAGGAGGGCCCCGGGGACCGGGAATGGGAGCCCTGGGCAGCGGGAGGTGAGACTGGAGAAGGGAGCTGAACTCAGTGACTTAACCCGTTTGATTAAAACTAGGAAATAAGTGGGCTGGATTAGGGCTCACTAATGCCCCTCCTAGTTCTAACACTCTGTATTTTGCAGTTCTCTTTCTGTAACAATGGTGGTAAATTCAAGCCCATATCCGGTTCAAATGTTATATCTTAAGCAGAATTCCCATTATCATATTCCACCTTGCTTTTTACTGTGGGTGGACCATGCAGCCAAAGCAAAGCATGGGCTTCACATGAGAAATAGCCAGCAAATTGAGGACTTAAAATCAAGCAAGTCAATTGCCAGCTGAGAAGAAAAGCAGACTGGAACGACCAGCCTAATCAACCAGGATCCCAGCAGACCTGGGAGAGCTCCTTAAATGATCTGGCGATTCTCTGAAATCAAGCTGAGCTCTTATTATCAGATGCAGAGTGGCGAAATGACATCACAAGCCCCCTTTTTTTTCCTTCTCCCTAAATGATAAATAGGAGGATTACTGGGGAAAAAATTACATTGTAAAGAGACACTCAGCATGACAGCTTTTTTATGGACTTTACAGTTAGGTCATTACCAAAACCTTCGTGAAATAAATTGTGAGTAGCACTGAAGGTAAGAAATACAAACCACTAGGGAAGAAATATAAACCCCGGAGAAAGGAAGACAAGGTGCACGGAGAATTAGTGAAGGACAAAATTGTGGAGTGCCACTCTGTCTTTAAATGATTGAAAAATGTGTAACGCACTGGCTCAGGAAATGACTTACTCAGGATAAAATGTAAATCATGGGTGAAAATATGCATCTTTAACACTGTGAGCAAGAGTCCCCGTGCTTGCCACTGAACCTCCTCTGATTGGAATGCCTAAGTGATACCTGGCTTAAAATAAATTAAGGGAGTGGTGGTGGTGGTGGAAGAGGACATAAAAAATGGAATGTCTATGCATGGGGGGACAGAATAAATTAAGAGAACAAAAGGAAGAAGAAAGTACATGATAATAAAGCTTTGAAAAGTCACTTTGCTCCTCTTTCATTTATAAGCACTGCTTGTTACACCGCTTCCTTGGAAACCTACAACCAGAGTTCAAATATACTTTCTCCTTTTCTATCTTCCCCAGTGCTTCCAGAAAATAAAGCTGTTGTGGCTATTTACTATGTGTGTGGTGTGTGTGTGCAGGAGGGGTGTGTGTGTGTGTGTGAGCGAGAGGGGGGTGGGCAGGGACAGAGACATAGAGATGAAACAGAAAGCACAAAAACGGGAGAGCTAATTACCAAAGGGAGGAAGTTGCATCAAGATAAGAACTTCAGGGTCTTTTCAATGATCAATTGAGGGAAATGGGTGGTTTATAGTGAGGACCAGATTAGCACTAACTTTAAGTTTCCCTTGATGACTATTCAGGGTGCTTTGTTAAACAGAGGAGAAAACCTAGTCTTTAACTAACCATCTAACATCTTGCAACTGAATTCCCAATTCCACACTTTAGTTACAATTCCAGAAACTTTAACTGACTCAGTTTTGCCATTCTATTGGTCAATATTTAAAAATGATCCACACTGTTTATGTGTACATAAAGAAAAAGACGGAAAGGATATATGTAAACGTTAACAATAGCTATATCTGGGCGGCGACACTAGAAATGGTTTCTGTTTCTTTTATATGCTTCTTTTGTGTTCTCAAGTTTTCTGCACTGAACATATATTCTTTTGTAAAAAGGAAAAAACAAAAATTAAAATGACAAACTTAGACCCAGAAAAATTTCAGTTCCCACCCACGTTTCTCTTCCTCTCTGTTTATTCTCTTACTCAGATAAAGAGGATTTTTTTTTCCTCGGACTCACTCTTCTCCTTTCTTCTTTGTTTCCATGTTGTATTCTTTCGCTCCCACCACATTCCCTGCTTTCTCTCCACAGCGTTCATTTCTGATGAGAAGGAAATTGGCTGGTCCTCCTAATCCTCATGTTTCCTCTCCTAAGCAGCTGCGTGGAGAAAGCCCTGGAGCACGATTCCCTCCCCACTGCAGCCCAATTTCAGAGATGGATAATTACATCAGTCTGGCTGGGAGCGTGACACCTGCTGTATACAGGCGGCAATGTGCACCATCCGGGGTCAGGGCTTCAGTGTGGATGCGGCTGCCTCTCTGCTTTGGCAGACTATAAAGAAATGAAGTCAAGGCCAGACTACAAGGACTCATTTTAGCGCCCATGGCTGGAGGGAGAGACGACAATGGTCAAACAGAGTAAAAGGCCAGCATGTGTCTGCAGCAAAAGCCCATTTTGATTTACAACATTTAAGAAAGATTCATTTCACTATAAATCTGGTACTCTTGACGTGATATGGCCTATAAGTCAGGAGGCAATTTCCAAAAGAGGTGGTAGAGGGAAGGGTCATTCAAAGGTCATCCAAGGACTGTGGCTGACTGCTGGGAAAAGCAGAGTTCCTTCATCCTGGGAATGGCTGCGAGTCTCCTGGAGACTCAGTGTTTCCCCTTGCAGTCGCTGAGGAAGCAGCAAAAGGCAGACGCCAAACGATTTTAATGGTCTGCAGGGCAATACCATTATTTCTACCCCTGGCTCCTACATCGATTTGTCTGCTAGCCTCATTATTTTCAGAAGGGATGATTACTAATGAGGATGCATTTGATAATCAAATTAATTAATGGCAGAGCAGGATAACTAATGATGAGATGGAGCCTCCCATAGTGAAATTTTATTAGGGCTTCTCTGTCCCTTCCCAGAAGTGAAGAGATTTATTTTCACAGTTCAAACTTAATAAATAAAAGCTGCATGTATGTTGTTTTCTTTTTGCTAGCTCTTACTCTGCCCATGTAAAGACCAAATGAGAGGCTATGACACAGTCAGAAAACAGGCAATGGGTTTTTGCCAATAATATTTCTAGCAATTAATAAGCACAGGAAGGTGGAGCTTCCTGGCCTTCTGCTCTCACGGTTACCGTGGTTCTGAAGCACCGCTTCCAGAGCAGAGTGTAGAAATGTGTGGGCTACCAGAGAGAACACAGGGGCTGTGGTCAGACAGGTGTGAGCTGGAATTCTGACTCTGCCAGCTACATTTTGTACCCTGAGCAAGTCACTAGACATCTCTAGGTCTCAATTCCTTACCTGAGAAACCAGGATAAGCACCTACTCCTGAGTTGTGAGCACTAAGTGAAATAATGTGCAAACTGTGAAGAGTGGGCCCTCCTGCTGTAAGGGGTGGTGCAAGCCACCCCAATATCAGGAAACTGAGACCTGGATTTGTCCAGACTTTGCAAATCCTGAGTCTTCTCTTAAATCCCTATATTTTTTCATTATTTTCATCTGGAATGTGGCAATCACAGTTTGCATTCGTACAACAGCTTTTCAAAATGCGTCCACATATATGACCTCATTTTAACGCAACAAAGCCTGACTGAGGTTGGCAGGACCCATTCTCCAGATTTAGATCCTGAGGTTCAAACAGGCTGACTTTCACCAAGTTGTACAGAAAACAGTCAAGCTGGAGCCACCTTTTCCTTCTATTGGTTCCGGGTTCTCATTTTCTTGTGCAGAAGCTTGGCACTCCTCAGGTTGCACGAAGGCAGCTGATCTCCCTCCTTTTTCGCGCGCGCGCGCGTGTGTGTGTGTGTGTGTGTGTGTGTGTGTGGAAAATTGGCCCCTGAACTAACATCTGTTGCCAATCTTCCTCTTTTTGCTTGAGGAAGATTGTCGCTGAGCTAACATCTGTGCCTGTCTTCCTCTGTTTTATGTGGGATGCTGCCACAGTGTGGCTTGATGAGTGGTGCTAGGTCCGCACCAGGGATCCAAACATGTGAACCCCAGGCGCCAAAGTGGAGGGCATGAACTTAATCACTACGCTATGGGGCTAGCCCCTCTCCTTACCTATCTTAGGGTCTCTGTCCAGGGAAAACAGCAAGATACCCAGTGGCCCAACCTTCTTTGAAACTGTGAAAACACTTAGGGAGTTTGCTCTCCATTATCTTCACTTTTAGTCTTTGTACCTTGTTCAGAGTCAAATGGGAATGTGCTTTAAAAACTCCCAAACCCCTTAGCAGATGTCAGGTGCAATCACTTCAAACAGGTAGGGCTTCATAATGCAAAGCCCTGGGCCAAGAATTAGAGAATTGGTTTCTATTTCTGGTTCCAAACGTACCCAACAATCCCTCCAAGAGTCTCACGGTGAAGTGGGACACATACCTTATTCCAATGTGCCAGGGAATGCAAATTGCAAATGTTAGAAAATGCACATGCTGCCAGTAGGAGCTCTACCAATGACTTTTAGCAGCCTAATGAAAGGTGCCACTGAATTATAAATGAGGATTATCATCTCCCTCACAAGGCCTGTACCTCCTAAGGCTGAAGAATGGGTAGAAAATGAAATTAAAACTCTGGGGTAGTTAAGTGAAAGGAAAGTAAGCATGGTGGGCCCAAAATTTGGTAGCTGTTGTGCACCATGATGTTGAGTCCTTGAACCTTTTTAAAACCACATCATCTGAGAGATGTACACATTTAGGATTTTTCTGATACCAGTAAGATGTTAAAGACTTTTAAAATGAATATAAGAAATGTCTTATAAGTTGATTTCTATTCAGAAAGTAAGAAGGTTCACCTGCGTGGTTGAAATAGAATCAAATAAACATGGGGCATGTCTCTGTAGCCACAACTTGTAAAGATTCAAGATTTTTATGTGTGTAAGCGTGTATTTATATACGCACATATTTTTTGAACTTTTTAAGACTAAAGGTTTTACTCCCTGCACGTGAAAGTCTAAAAGAAAGTCTCTTTCTCTACTCTGTAATAATGTGATTTTCTTGCCCTGTCTGGTGATCCCGAGCTATTTTCTGCACTGATGTATAAAGTTTCCATATGTTACAGATGTTATAATGTTGTTACATGCTTTTTCCTGAATGAGTAAACAAGCAGATCATCAACCAGATCATCATGACCCACATCACATCACATACGTGCCATTTCTTCCTTCCCACTGAACAATTTTGGGGTTCGTGAACCCTACTTAGAAAGACCTTCAAAATATATTGCTACTTAAATTCCAAACTAATCAATCTTTAGTTTTTCACTTTCTACATCTAGTTCATTTATCCAAATATTTCACAACAGCTCTTAAAATATAATTTATTATTATAAAAATGTTGAATTTCTCCTTTTAGAGACATTTGTCTTTTTCTCTTCCTGTTTATGTTTGTGTCATTTTCCTTTTTTTTGTTTTTTTTAACTATAGAAGAAGAACTGTTCTTCCCACTGCATCGTCCGTTCTCTCTCCACATCCTTCTCGTCCCTCCATCGGAACAGCCTCTACTCTTTTACTCTCTGCACATCCGTTTGAGCTTGGGCCTGCCCTCCTCCATACCATCAGTTGTTTTTTTTTTTTTTTTTTTTTTTATCAATTCCCTGCCTCCTTCTCTCTTCTAGGGCAAAAAACCAAAATAGAATGGATAAAAAGTTTACCATTTCTCTATCTTTAATACTCATTCCAGCCTCTTCGTGTCAACCTTTCCTTTCCTCCTCCCTAAAACCCTTCTGTGTATCTGCCTCTTCATCTTAAAGCAGCTATCTTTATTCCAAAATATGCTGCCTTAAGTTCCCACGTTCCTTCCTCTCAGACATTTGTAAAATTTGTCCGCTGTTCTTCCTTTCTGTTAGGCTTCTGGACAGCCAGAATAACCTCTAACACTCTTCCCCCACCCCCCCTCCGGGCCACTGCCAACCGAGAACTCATTCAAGGACTGGATTAAAGGTAAAAGCCCCTGAAACAGGTTCTTGTTCAAGATGTCAGACATGGTCCACGTGTGTTTGCTTTTCATTTTTCCTTCCTCCAGAGACTCCACTAAAGCATCTGTGAATGAATAAACATAAAAGAGCAAAGAGAATGTGAAGGGAGTTCCAGGGAATTCTTTGTGTATAACAGATTCTGGTATTTATGGGCTCTCCAACTCTCCTTAAAATGAAGCCTGCTAGTCAAGGAGCCACTGCATGGGAGAAAGACTCAGCCGTGGAGAAGACCGGGACTCAGCAGTGAGCAAACTCACACAGCTTCCGAGGAAAGTAAACCAAGCTCCTCACTCTCACATATAAACAGACTGCCAAGCATCACGTCACATGAGAAGAAACCTGTAGCATGAAAGAGACAGACAGACACACAAACCACACAACCAACCCTGGAACAAACAGAAATGATTCAGGAACAAAGAGAATTTCAAAACATTCTAATTAGTATTCTCAAAAAGATTTGAGAAGATATTGCAGCCAAAAAATAAGAGTAAGCCTGCATGAAAAGATAATAAGCAAAGTACAGAAATAACATTTGCAAATAAAGTAATGTGATTATCAAAAAGAAACTTCAATGAAAAGGATAAAAGATAAAGTTTAAACAGATAATATGAGAAAAAGGATAATGAGCATAGAGCATCAGCCTACTGGGTCCATTATCTGACTGGTGGGCATTTCAGAAACAAAATTAAAACAGAAAACAAAAGTGAAAAATTATCAAGAAAACAGAGGGACTCCTGTTGCAAACTCCTGTTACGTGTGTCTGTCTTCTTTGCCTGCAGCACCTCGCCCAAGTTCTTTGTAGTAGCACCTTTTGAAGTCCCCTGGGAGCAGTGGGCCTGCTGGGCTTTTGAGGAGTTTCACAATTTTTAAGGGACAAACATTTTTCAGAAATTAAAAAAAAAGTTCTCTAATGTTTTCTTGGACATGCTCATTTTATGTCTTTCCCTAACATTTTCTAATGATCGAAAACACCACCATCCCCACTCTAGCCATCTTCACCACCACAGCCACCTTCATCAGCACCGCCACCTTCCTCAACATGGTCACCTCACCACCACAGTAACCTTCATTGTCATGGCCACCATCATCACCACAGCCGCCTTCACCACGGGCACCTTCACCACCACAGCCATTATGGCCACCTCAGTTACCTTCATCAGCACAATAACCTTCACCATCATAGCCACCCTCACCACCACAGCCACCATCATCACCACTCTCGGTACCACTCCTGCTGTCATAATTATCCTGACTTTGACATGTACACATCTGACTTCAAGACACATAAATTTGGGAGAGGAATTGAGCGCAAACTTTTCACTATCTCTAAAAAAAGTACTTACTAAGCAATTAAATAGTTTATAGAAGATTTCAAAAGAGATGCTTAACTTTATACTTAAGTGGGTGGATGCACTCACTGATGTTCTAATTTCAGCACACTTTCACTTATTTCTTAATATATATGCCAAAGATCAATTCTTGACCAACATTTGGCAAAACTAATGGGATTACTTTATATTTTAGGAAGGTAATAGTATTGTATTTCTCTGTCTTCTATAAAATTAATCTAAATTAGTGAAGTTTTGTGATACGTATACAGAAAATCACAGCTATGTTCCTTTTTGAGCACAAGTGAAAAAACACTTGTTACTTAATTTCTAAAATGGTGTTGATCATAGTAATCCCCCTTTTCCCAATTTTTTTCTGATATTCCCTTGCTGAAAGGTGTCAAGACAGCTGACTAGCCCTGGTCTTTACTAATGTCAAGCCAAGAGTGTTAGAGAGCCACTGTTCTATGTGGGCCAATGGTTTACTGGCCTAAGACAGCTGGTCTTCAGATGACATTTGATAACTAATGTTATTAAAAAGCATTGGCTTAACGTATTGATGAGGGAGCCTTCTGACATCATCATCATTAGTCACACACAGTTTTATGATTAGCAGCTTATAATGGTATCCTGTTGTTATCTGAATATTTATCACTCCTCTCAATATGATTTATACATGGCTTCAAAAGAATTCTGATTTTTAAGTTGGTTATTTAAAAATATGACATATTGAGCTATCCTTGTGAATGAAAATATAAACATTGTTTAAATTAGGTGTGGTTAAAACCATAATGAGAGACTACCATACACTTACTATAGTGGCTAAAAAAGGCAAAACAAAACAAACTGACCATACCAAGTGCTGATTGACAAGGACACAGAGCAACCGGGCTTCTCACGCTGTCCCATGGGGATGCACGATGTACAGACACTTTGGAAAACAGTTTCTTAAAAAGTTAAACACACTTACCACATGACCCAGCAATCCTACTCCTAGGCATTTACCCAACTAAAATGAAAATTATGTCCAAATAAAAAGCATGTAAGGGAATGTTTACAGATTCAAATTTCCCCCAAACAGGAAATCACCCAAATGTCCATTAACTGGTGACTAGATAAACAAATTACGGCTCTTACAATGGAATACTAGTGAGCATAAGAAGGAATGAACTACTGACATATATAGCAACATGGATGAATCTCAAATTCATTATGCTAAGCGAAAGAGGCCAGACTCAAAAGGTTGCATACTGTACGATTCCACTTATATGACATCCTAGAAAAGGCAAAGCTAAGGGTAGAAAACAAATCAGTGGTAACTGGGAGTGGGGTTGACTAAAAAGGGGCATGAAGGAATTTTGAGGGGTGATAGAATTGTTTTATATATTGATTGTGGTAGTGGTGGTTACATGAGTATATGAATTTGTCAAAATTTCTTGACCTGTCTCCCTAAAAAGAGTATTTTTATCGTATGTACATTTTACCTCATTAAACCTAAGAAAACAATTCAGTGCAGTAATCTTAAGATAATAAGAGTTTAAAATATGTATATTCTTTCTTCGTATACCTAAAGGTATAAATGAAAACCAATGACCTCACCTCCCTGAGGCAGAGACAGGTTAACTTTATTGCCAGCTTAAGATCAGGTAAAGGCTACCATGTTACCATGGATACAAGCTATTACTTCCTTTTGTGTGAAACCTCTAAAATTAAATGGTGACACCCACATAATGTAGGGCTAGACTGAGAAACAACCAGACAAAGTCACCCAAGGGTTTTTCACTTTCAGGAACCCTGCCCATAATGTTTTCCTCATCAACACATGAGAAACCGTGTGATGTCAGGGAACATATCCTTAGGGGATTAAAAGAAGAAAGGTTAGAAACTTTTTGGCTAAACTTGAAGGCAATTGCAAACATCGTACATTAGTTCTAAGGCTGTCAAGACTCTTTCTTTTCTTTTGTTTGTCACAGAATAATTTCCCATAGATGGACTGAGAAAACAACGGCATGTGGGAGGCTTACCCTCCTCTCTCTCTTGACTTTCCTGGGAAATCACGATTTTCTAATTTAGAAAGTGGATAGTGGGACAGATTGAGAGGAGGTTTTAGAGTCAGGACAATTCTTTGCAGTGGGGCTCAAATTAGCAACTTGTGGTAATTTATTCAAAGTGACGTTAAGGTAGAAATATGACTCTTAGGAAGCACATATATTTAAAAACTATATTAGAGATGTGTTGCCACAGACATTGCCATGCATCCACCTAACAACCTGTAAAGATGACAATCATAACCACTGCCACTGAGTTAGGGCTTCCCATGTGCTAAGGAGGTGCCATACAGACCTCTAGGGCGTTAGCCCTCACCATTTCCTGCCTTGCTCTTTATGAGCCAAAAATCCCAAACAAACCAGAGCTCCTGACAGCCAGCACGCTAGTTCTTGCCTCTGTGCCTTTGTCCATTCACTCCTCCATTCAACAAATATATCTTGACTATCTCTTATGTGTTTGTTATTGATTGAACTGTGTCCCCCCCAAATTTATATGGTGAAGTCCTAACCCCCTGCACCTCAGAACGTGACCTTATTTGGAAACAGAGTCGTTGCAGATGTCATTAGTTAAGATGAGCTCATACTGGAGTAGCATGGGCCCCTTAATCCTTCACAAACTACGTCCTTATGAAAAGTGGAAATTTGGACACAGACACACACACAGGGAGAACGCCATGTGAAGATGAAGGCCGAAAGTGGGGTGATGCATCTACAAGCCAAAGAAGGAAAGATTGCCAGCAATCACCAGAAGCTAGGGGAGAGACATGGAACAGAGTCTTCCTCATAGCTCTCAGAGGGACCAACCCTGTCAACACTCTGATCTTGCACTTCTAGGCTCCAGAACTGTGAGACAATAAATTTCTGTTGTTTAAACCAAACCAAAACAAAATCCCAAGAGAAACTACACTAAAGTGTATTTCCTACTGACAAAGAGATTCTGCAAATGTCTCAGAAGCTGCAACAACCACACACTTCCTTTAAAGGGCTGTTGTTCGGTGGTGGTTTATAACACTGCTCCTGTATGGACCAGGCACGCGGCACTGACACCCTTAGCATACTTCTCCCTGACTGCTGAGCTCACCCTGCTTCCTCTGACTTCTTTCGGATTTGAATCTGCAACCACCGTAAAAGTTTTATCAACTTTTAGAGCAACTGGGATAATCTTTTCTGGAGGAAAAGAGGTCCCATTGCACGATATGTGACACAGTAGCTTGTGGGCTGGGTCTGGCGTCGTGGTCTTTGGGGAAATTGACAGACTCTCCTGCTGGCACCGGCGCCGACACACACCCACTGTTGGGGCATATGGACAACCCCGGGAGCCTCGCACCGCAGCTGTTACACTGATTTCCAAGTGCAGGGACCTGAGCAACGATTGTAATGACATTTTCCTGGCTGGCTCTGACCTCTGAATCTCACTGATTTGTCTAACACACACTGTGAACATCAACCAGTTAGAACTCAAAGCCAAGACTCAAAAATTGCTTTAAAATGGCAGGAGATGTTTAAGATACTTTCTGTGACTTGGTCATTAACTTATTTGTATCCCAATCCTCACATCTTTTTTATATCCCTTCCTCTCAATTATTTTTCCCTGCTTGGCAAATGTTTCTGCAGGAGTTACCTCTAATCATTAAGACAGTTTGTAGGCAGTTCATGCGCCTGATCTTACAGAGCAGTGAAGATGGATGTGGGAATTTTAAAAAATAGCCTACTCACTACATATTTTAATTTCCCATCATCCTACTTATATTTCCCTTGTTTAAATAAAAACAATCATCTTTTTTTTCCCAGAAAAGAGTAGTTAGATTTATATATTCAGAGGGGTAATAAAAAGACACCCAAGTGTGATGATAATTTATGCTTTATTATTCTAAGATAACGCAAAAGCCCAAACACCTAAAGCGTATCATGTGTCAACGGCTGTTTGCAGGTAGAAATCCAGCTATGAATCTTTGATTCCATTCCTCCATGGCCAGCGCTCAGGTTTTCCCCTAATCTCAACCCCTCATTTCCCACAGTCCATATTCCTTCTTCCTCCAAAGCCCAGAGTTCCTTTTCTAACAATTGCTGGAAATACACATCTTTAACTTGAATGTGCCAAGGTGGAGTCTGGCACTCTTTAACAAAAGCACAGATACTGGCCTCTTTCTAAAGTCATCTATCCACCCAATTCCGGTGCTTCATCCATTCTATCAGCAAATATTTCTTAAATATGTGGGGTGTTCATAGAAACTGACTAGATCCTAAGAATAATCCAGAAGAAGTGGAAACAATATACTTTACATTTTCAGGGGTCTTGAAAACAAACAAACTCATCATGCCTTTGTAAAATCAGTTGGCATGATTTTAATAAGTTCCAAGATTACAAAACACTTACATCACGATCAGCAAGGATTTTTCTGACTGCTTGCCATGAGGCTAAACTTCATATACAAACCTTTTAATCTCCTAGATTCTCTTCCTCTACTTCCCACCTCGAGGGTGTGTTTCTTTAGCTTGGCTTTCCTCCAGATTCCACCCTTGCACAAACAGTCATTAGCACTTTCCTTTCCTAGCAACTTAGCTTTCAGATGTCATTTCTTCTCCTTCACCTTTCCTGGCATGTGGCTGCCATTGCACTTCCACTTAATACACACATTCCTCTCTCTGTCAAAAAAAAGAAAAAAAGAAAACTCCCCTGGGCCCGGGTACCTGCTGCATGCCTTGCATGGTTTGCTGCAGGAACTGGAGCTGCTGGTCCTTGGTGAGGTTTTCTTCTGTTCGAAAGAGCTGTTCTTTTTCTTGTTTCAGCAGCTCCACCTCATTCCTGTAGGCATCCAGCTGCCAACGGAGACTGTCATTCTCCTCTTTAAGAGCGTAGGCCTGAGCAGCCAGGGCTGGAAGACAAACAGAACAAGTTTAGGTGGGCTCCCCTCTTGCTTGGATTGAGGGGCCTTCAGCGGGAAAGAGTTTCTCACCCAAATTCTTAATGTTCGTACCAGCTCAGAGATACAACTGAAATGCCTTACCCTGGGGTCTTTATTTTGCAGTTGGTGAGCTTTACTTCTTTCGGAATTTTTATCTATTCTATTTGTCTGGTTTTCTGTATGAATGTTTCTTGTAGGCACAGGATTAATTCCTTCCAAATTCTTGTCTCTTGACCTCTCCTCCAATCCTAGGCACCCTCTCAGAAATCAGTGTGTGTTGCTAGGTGATGACAGCATTCAGAATTCCAGGCAACAATCCTATCTACCCCATTATTGTCCTCTCCCTTTCTGCAGGATTGCTTAGCTCCTTGGAGCGCCGGGTCCTTTCAAATAATCAGCAGTTCCACAAGTTGAGGCATGCGGCAGCAGCCCAGGGGAGAGAGGAATTTGTATGCACACCAGTCTTCCCTGCTCTACTGCTGGGCCAAATTGCACAAACTGTTTTCTCTAACTCCTATCAGAATGGTAACCTAGTTCCATCTGTTTCGTCAGCAGATTAAAACTCTTTTTCCCTACAAGGCTGAGTGGTTACTCTAATACTCCTTCCTGAAGCCTAAAATTCTCTATGTATAGATTCAGACCTCACTCACACCTCTATCTTACTGAGAAAGTGAGACAGTTAACTCCGGGTCTTACACATTGCAAGGCTGCAGAAACAACTGAAACTAAGAGAAGAGAAGAAGGAACGGTACAAAACAAAATCCAGGATGGGGAATCCCTTGCCCTAGTTTCTGGCTTATTGTTTAGTGGTCTAATAACAGTAATAGTTTGCTGAGCACCCACCATATAATAGACATTGGACCAAGAGCTTTGCATGAACTAACTCACTTCCTCCCCCATCTAGCCTATGATGTGGATGCTGTTCTTATCCCCCGCTTCACAGATGAGAAAAATGAGGCACAGGGATATGAAAGAGAGTGTCCGATCCTACAAAAGCAGCATTGACAGTCTTCAAGCCCAGGCCACTGGCTGCAGAGTCTTCGCTCTCAGTCACCGGGCTGTTCTGCCAGTCCAGATACGTTTAGTTCTTACCAGGCTGTTGGAAACCAGTCTCTAATTCTCCCCATTTACTCTCCCACCAGTTTCCCATACTTCCTTCCCCCTCCCAGAGAAAATTCATTCTCGACTTTTGTAAGCAAGAGAAAAGTGAAAGAAAATTTTAAGAGCTTATCAGAAACTTCTTCAAAGAAGTAACTTCTGGTTTGTAAGTGTGCCGTGGAGCCTACTGCGCAGGAGCTTCTCACTCCATGGTCATTTCCATATCCTCCTCCCCATCCCAATCAGAGAGCCAGATCAAGGCCAGCCTCCCGGAGGCTCTACCTGCACATTAGAGTACAATGATGATACATCTTTACTGAGGTGCTCTGAGACCCCAGGGAATTCTCTCCTCAAACATCAAACATCAAACTATGTTAATAGTTTTTACAGTTGAGTGTTTTATGGTATTCTACTTTGCAAAATGATAATCTATGTATAGTACACACTGCAATACTAATCAAAGAGAGCATGCAATCCACCAGAAAATTCCCTACCTCAAACCATCATGGATCAATTAGTCTATAAGCATTTACTGAATATGTCCTCTGTGTCCAGGCCTTCCTGGGCTTCTTGGATCACAAAGAAGGAGATAGAATATGTCTTTTCTCTCAAGGAGCTGAAAATATAATAGAAACTGATACATTTGAAAGGAAACTACAGTTCTTCTCAAAGGAGAAGAGGATAGCCTGGTGCCTGGTATACAGTAGGCACTCAATTAATATTGGTTGAATGAATAAATAAATGAGCAACTCAGTGTCAAGGTCTATGACAAGGGAATCCATCCTGTAGGAGTTCAGAGAAGAGAAAGAAAAATGCAGACCGGAATAAGAAGAGGGCTTTAAAACATGAAAGCCCACGAACTGGGGAAGGACAACTCAGTCAGGAGTGCAAGCACAAGCGAAGCTCGGAATGGGAACTGAAGATAGAAATATTTGGGGCAGGAAGGAGAGAAGCTTGACCAAAAGGCAAGAGTCTGTCTGGAAGCAGTGGGAGGCAGGTGAGCCATCTCAGGTGATGAGAGAGATGGAGGCTCAGAAGTCAAGCTAGAGAGCTGGACTCAGTGGAGAGGCCAAGTGAGAACCACTGAAGGTGCTAGGGCAGTGGAAGGACGTGATGAAATTGGCGATTTAGGAAGATTAGTTTGGCAATGGTGCGCGGAATGAACTGGAGGCTGAAGAGAATGGATAAAGGAAATTTTATTTGGTGTATATGGATGTGCAAAACCAAGGAACAGCCAATTTTACAGTTTTCAGGAACTTATAAAATCAGAAATGAGCCAGGGTTTCCCCAGGAGCATGAGCTAGTGCTTTCCCACACTGTGCAGCCCAACTTCAGATCTGGTCCACACCCTCAGACACCAACTCCTGACAACTCAGTTTACCGATCCATAAGGAAGTGGTTATGAGGCATCATTTGAGAGAGGGATGTTGTAATAGGGCAAAATTACAGAAAATGCAAATGATGAAAAAAGTGTTGGCACTACAGAAGCACATTACTACATTTAGTAGCATTCAAAGACACTTAAGTCATTTCCTTAGGAAGCTCTATTTGGCCCTTTTTCAATTCAGAGTGGCATTTTTATTATCATAACTGATAGCAGGTGTTTGTGAAGAAATCGATTAGTATGCAGGGATGGAAATTACATTTTCCAAATGAAGTGCATAGTCTGCAAGATACACTGAAATCTGTGTAGCAAAATGCAAGCAGCTATAAAGCATGTGCCAGCAACATTATTTAAATAAATTATCTGAACATAAATACATATAGGAGAGGCACCATCCATTATTTTAGGGGTTCTCTTATGAGCCTGTGGAATGGCACTGCTGACAGTTTTTATTCTTGGCTAAGCCAAGTGACCACTGTTCCTGCCAAGTAGGATACAATGCTGTTTGCATTTCTGGAATAAGGATGTGATATCATTATATATATATGAAAAAAACCCAGTAGCTGGAACTCTATCCACCCTCCACCCCTCAAAAATCAATACCATAGCCAATCCCATCAACGTTTTTATAATTGGGGCATATAACCGATTTACATTCCTGATTAAATGATTTCAAGCTTGATATTTGCCAAAAAAATTTTGTTACTCGTGTGGCAGCAAAGTGGTTATCTTCTAAAGGGTGAGAAATTGTACATTGACTCCACTTAACTTGAGGCCACCTGTTTGTACACATTATTTGGTGTCACGTTGCAGCCTTGAATCTACCCCTCAGACGAGACTTCCCGGAGGAAGCGAGATTATGTTTCTTGGACTCTAAAAGAAACAAAATCCTAATAATTTCTAACAATATCATTTCTCAGTGTATTAAAAATCCAGAAGCTTGAAAGTTCCATTCTTTCACTTCTCTTTTTTTTTCTTTTAGTTCTTTCTGGGACACTGTATTAAATGAAAAAGTTTTGAAAAATCAAGCTTCCATGATAAAATTTACCCTTGAGAGACCGCACAACAAATCCACTATTCAAATAAGCATAAGGATTAAAAATAAACCGTAGTATGCGTCTTTTTGTAAGAATCCCTGAGGAGTGCACTGTGCTCCAATAAATGGAATATTTAGCTAAGATCCACCACATGTGGATTACCAATTTTCAATTTAAAAACAAGACTGCAATAAGACAGTTTAACTGTAAACTATTCTGAACATAATTAAATCTGCCTTTGGTGATTTTAAAGGCACTGCTGAACCTAGTGGTGCCTTTGGATTATCACTAATTCACTCACCAATCAACTGTTTATTGAGAAGCCATGGGCAAGGAGTGGTGGCACATACAAGCGGAAGGCCAGGGCAGTCATCAATTTACACTTGCTCAGGACCTTAGGAAAATTCTCTTACTGGGATTTTCTGATTGAGCCAAAAATGAAATAACACCATTGGAAAAAACTCTGCCAAACAAGATTAAATTACATTTCAAAAATTAGCACTAGCCCACTAAAATTACCAAAAGTGATGCTAGTGCATGAAAATTGATCCAAAGACGAAATGGTGCCTCTGAGGAAGAGGTTTAAAGGTATTACAGCAGCTCACTGTAGCCTTTAGTAGATTCTAGACAAACCATTATTCTTTATATTAATTATGGTCAAAGTGACCTCCTCCTCTTCCTCCTGTATTACTTACTGTGTTTCCATGGGAACAGATAATGGCATGCTTAACTTCTTTAAGTAAATAATCTGGTGAAAGCTTGAAATCTCTCTCTTACCAGCCTGAGCCAGCGTCAGAAAAATAATTAGCACTATATGAAAATTGTAAGTTATTTTGGGTTATGTCCCAGTAAGCTGACAGTATGTTAATATCTTTTTCATGCTCAGGCAAGATGTAACTAAATAATAAAACACTTTAACATATTGTCGCTAACAATATCTGGATTTCTCAAGAACTGCTCGCCTCTGTGTCTTAGGAAAACTCTGTGTTTAACATTCTCCCTCCCACCTCAGCTGGGAGGATGCCGATGAACTGTGCATTTCTTTCCTATGTGCAAAGAAAGTCTTCTTCAAGGATTTCATTGGCTGCTGCCCAGAGAGGCGGTTGTGCCCATAGGTCCAGAGAACAGGATGATTGGATGGGCCTGAGGCCTGGAAAATATTCCGTGATATCTGGTCACCTTCCAGCCCCTATGGCCTGGTGACTCGGGGCCTCTCCAGCTCCCTCCGCCTCCCTGCAGTCTGATTCTTCTTGCCTGGTGCCCGGGGTGTCCAGTTGCTCTTCTGTGGCAGACACAGCACACTGTGTACCCAACTTCATGCTTTTTTTTTTTTTTTTTGCGTAGTGCAGCGTTGTTCCTGAGAGGTGGCTGCCCCAGAAGTTGCCATATAGGGGTCTCACCAATGGAGTGTGATGGGGCAGTGACAGGTGCCTTCTGCACAATCTCTCATTCTCTTCCCGCTGCTGGAATGGGAACTTGGTCTCTCAATCACCACATGGAGGACAGGTGCCCACAGACCAAGATATCTGCTTTGGACTCTTCTGTGTCAAAGAAATCAACTCTTCTGTTGTTGTTGTCGTTAAGCCACAGAAAAATCGGGACTTATTTATAAAGAAGCTGGTGTTACTCTAACCCAGTATTTCCCCAATACTGGCTGGCATCTCCTGGTGGGCGTGCTGAAACATATATTTTCGGGCCCTATGCCCAGAGTTTCCAGTTTGGTCTGTCCAGGATAAAGCCTGAGAATGTGCATTCCTCCATGTCCCCAGCAGGTGCCGATGCTGCTGGGGCCGAGATCACACTCTGAGACCCGCGGCTCGGACCACAGCGCATTCTTATTACCTGGTTCCTGAACTGGGGTCACAGATAGCTTGTTTGGACAAATACTTTGAAAGAACCACAAGCTTGGTTTGTCGTTTCGGTTGCATCCCTTGACCTTGTTTTGTAGGAACCCCAGCTCCATGCTCTGCTCCTGTGAAGGTGGTCCTGTCCCAGCCCTGTTCCAATGTGTGAGCACCTCCTTAGGGAGTGAGGCGCAGATGTGGGCAAAAGGTACAGTCATGACTGTTTTCCTCAAATAGCAGCAGCAGTAACGGTAATAGCAATAGTAATGGTAATAGTGGTGGTAAAAGCTAACAATTTTTATGTGCCAGGCAGTGTGCTAAGCCTAGTGTTTGCACAATCTCCTTTCACCCTCACAAAAATATCACAGTAAATACAACGGTTATCTCTATCTTACAGGTGGTGGGACTGAGTTTGAGAGCCATGGAGCTTGCACGGCTGGCTGGAGGTGCAGAGTTTATACTCAGCAAGGCTGACTTCGGAACCTAAACTCCTGATGTAAAGCCTTCGGGGTGGCCTGGGGACAGGTAAGTGCTGAAGCTCGAGAGAGGAGGAAACCAGGGACATTACTGTCGTGGCTAATTTGTTCCTAAGAGAGGAAAACATTCCACTCCTGGCTCTGTTTGGGGAGTGTTCTGCTGGAGAGAGGCTCTCCTAGGAAAGCGGAGATGACCTTTCTTTAAAAGAAACACACATAGGGGGCTGGCCCCGTGGCCGAGTGGTTAAGTTCGCGTGCTCCGCTGCAGGCGGCCCAGTGTTTCGTTGGTTCGAATCCTGGGCGCGGACATGGCACTGCTCATCAAACCACGCTGAGGCAGCATCCCACATACCACAACTAGAAGAACCCACAACGAAGAATACACACAACTATGTACCGGGGGGCTTTGGGGAGAAAAAGGGGAAAAAATAAAATCTTTAAAAAAAAAAAAAAAGAAACACACATAGATCTTTTGCACGAGGAGTCTGGGAATGATCCACATGGAAGTTAAACTCACCCTTCTGGCAGTCTTGAGGCCTGACTCAAACCACTTAGGGATCTCTCCTTCTGCCTTGCGTCTGTCTCCTCTGAAATGGCCACAGAGAATGCCTCTAACCACGGAGCTTCTGAGGCTCAGGTAGTCAAGAAGGCTCCATTAAGAGAGCTGTGTCCAGGGACTCACACTGCTCTCAGGACTACTGAAGGACAAAAGTTAGAGTGCCCACTCCACCCATCCGAATGCATCAATGCCCTGCTTCTCTAAGTGTCCCATACCGTCAGTTAGAATCAAGGTGGCGGAGGCTCTCTTCCCATAGAGCCCTGTCCCCAGGGTCTGAATGGGCTGAGGAAGGCCAGAGACAAGGACCAGACTCACCCTCAGATAACCAGACGAAAGCACTGGGTCTGGCGGCTGCCATCACCCTCGGTGCCTCTCAGTGATCAGGCACAGAGCTGAAAAGCATGGTGCGGGGCCTGCTGCACCGCCACTCTCCTGCTGGACAGCCTCCGACAGTACCCACAAACCACAATCGATCTGCTTTTCAGTAACACCTGCATCCCCACCGAAGCAGCAATCTTCCTCAAATTGCTCAGGGAAATTCCTTCTGCTACACTCTTTCAGGATTATTATTATTACAACTTAGCATTGACATAACATTTTATATTTGCACTGTGTATTCCAGTCTGTGCATTAGCTGTTATTAGGGAGAGCTAAACAGAAGCACAATGCAGTGTCTATTTCCATCTTTGTGTGAGGCCAGTGGAATAAGGGTAATTTGGAGAGTGCAGGTAAGCTAGATCCTGTTATTATAATGGCTTAAATGTGAGTCTAGAGGCACAACTGGCAGCAGGTGACTCAGAAAAAAAATCCCCTCCATATAGCTCCTCCTAACGAAGTGGTCTGCACCAGTGGCAGTGACTATGAGGTGCTGCTGGGCTGTTGACACTATTGAGACTTCACATCATGCCTTACTGCTTTCCCACTGACATCACTGTCCTCTGATACCTCCCCCAACGACCCCCATTGTCCTCAGAGGAAAACAAGCCAAGGAAAGAGGCACATTCAGTTCTTCCAATCGCAGGGTAAGTCTGCCATTTAAAATGCTGGTGAAGGACGCTGTGCCGGGTGAGAGGGGCCTTTAGAGTCCTCAGGAAGCACATGCGGGGACTCCTACAGACGTGAGCTGAGTGCCCACTCCAGGCTAAGCACAGCCCCGCCTGACCTCAGCTCCCTGCCCAGCTGCAGGAAGCACCAACTACAGGTGTGGACCTGGTGGAAGCCACACAGAACTGCCCCACGAGGGGCTCTCTGCACAGTGTGTTGTGGTGGTAGGACAAAAGAACAGGAGGCTTCTGGCTGGGAGCGGAGAGCTGAGCGACTGCTCTTTCGTGAAGAACGTGCACTGGGCTGGGCTGGGCTGGGCTGGGCCTTAAAGTCCAGCTCATGCTTTGATAAGCTGAAGGGAAACAGGAGTGGGGCCACCACACAGTGGAGACTGCTTTCACAAAGGAATCTCCAGAAGGAGAAGGTGCCAAAGCTGACAGGGCAAGGTTAGCGGTGGGGAGAAAAAAGGAGGCTGGGTTCTTAGGGGCTCCATGTCAGGGCAGCTGGCAACGAAGAGGAACATTTTCCTCCTACTCATTTTCTTTTCATTAGATTTCTGTTTTCTTTTTCACTTTCAATCCCTATTTTGACTTCCATGATACAGGACTACCTGTTTTCTACCCTCTGAAGGCTTTAACGATTCTTTTTTAGGGCAGTCAGACCTAGACAGACCAAGATAAATCACATAATGACACTCATTTGCAGGAACAGTTACTCCTCCCTCACAGACAGTGCCCTCCCTTGGGTACAGGACTCCACAGCTGGGCCTTGCTCTGTGCGACTTCACCCAAGTAGTAGTTGGTCTTGTCCAGAGAGAAGCTTTCAACGAGACCCTTCCCCTGAAGGGATTACTCCTCTCGTTTCCTCATCTCCTGCACGTAAGGGCCATCACCTCTTTCTCCTCCCAACTTGCAGATTTCTTTCCCTTTTAACAAATGGTCTCTTCTAATTTTCTTCAAGAAACCTCAAGAATTGATGTTTTCCTACTTCTACTGACCCCCTACACACACACACACACACACACACACACATACACACACACACACACACACACACACAGGAACCAGTGGTTTCTAAAACATAAAACACATCCACACTCTGAAATGTGAATGAAGGTCAGCCCACACAGACAGTGTTCTCAGTCCCAGGCATTGCCCTTCGCAAGGAAGAGTGACTTTTCCCACAAAGGTTTTATTTTAAAACACCAAATACTTAGGATAACAAAGATGAGTCAAATGGAAAACCTTCTCCTTCTCTCCATTTTTGGGCCTTATATAAACTCTAATTATTCGGTCTACCCAGTGGGAACCAAGACTTTGCTTAGAAGCTTGGTGGAAAGTGGTGGGCAGTGCTAGGCTGGGGCTGCCCATGAAGTCACCTCCTCCCCAGGTCCCTCAACACCAGAGTGGAGACTGATTTCCACACACTTATTCGTGCCTGGCATTAGGACAAAAAGAATCCCCATCCTCTTGAAAGACATAACCAAGGTAGAATGAAACTAGTATGAACAACTAATTGCTATCTCGAGGCCAGTACTCCCCAAAGTTTGTTCCACACGCAGCCGTTTGTCCTACCTCGGTATCTCTCAAGTGAGCATTCTTGGACCCCTCTCAGACTCTCTGAATCTGAGTTTCTGGAATAGGGCCTGGGGATGTGCACTTTAGCAAGTTTCTAGGGTGATTCTAATGCATGCCAAAGTTTTGGGACTACTTCCCTGGACTTTAGGGGCCAGATCCTCAATTCCTCATGCTTTCTTCATAACTCTCTTTCATTATTTTTTGACGTCTGCTTTCTCTCAGACTTTTCTAACAGCTTCTCTGTTATTGAGAGAACCTTCTCCTCTCCAGCTTTCACCATCCAACATGGCCTTTTAGGATGCTCTGCCATCTGCCTTGCTTTCTCACATTTCATTAATCTCTCTACCTGCTCCTCTCTGAATGCTGCTTACTGACTCTCCCGTGAGGATACTGTGACTGAATGCTTTCATAAATCCTCCAGGCAGTGTCTCCGAAAGACATTTTTCTAACCTACTAGTTGTTGTTGTGTATCACCTTTCTTTGCCATATTTCTGGAGACAGTTCCTGCTGCAGCAGACTTGTGGCATGCACCCAGGAGAGGCCTGGCTGAACCTCGGTGCTCTGTGAGGACCCATGACCCCTGACAGAGGGCCCTCGGACCAGCCTCTCACTGCGGGAGAGGAGGCCTGTCCTGCATGCACACTGCACTCTCCCGACACCAGTTGCTAGGTCCTCAGAGGCTTCTCTCTTTGGCAAATGCCCAGGCATCCTTGCATCCCTCTCACTACTGATGGATGAGAACAGTCTCTGGCTGTTCTCCTAGAGTCAGAGAAAAGCAGAGACTCTGTCCTTGGCTCTCATCACATATTTCTGCATCAGGCTACCTTCATTTTTTCTTTCCTCCCAACTAGACTTTTTTCGTTTCAATCAAAGGACACTTCAGATGCACCTCATGCAGACATGATGAGGGGACATCTCCACCTGTGCCGTGTATGCCATACTTTAACAGATGACCGCCCTTTCATTTCTTCCTTCTTGGGTCCCTTACTATTGCCTCTGTCAGTCACTTCCTTTCCACTAAACATTTTTATCTTTTATTCCATTTTTATTTTCTTCTGGGTCTCATATTTTATTACCTTACCTCAACCTTTCTTTTTTCCCCCTTCTTTCACACCTATTATCAACGGCCATCAATCCTCATGTTACATGCTGGTGGGTTTCCATCCTTTGTGCATCAGAATCACCTGAGGAGTATTTTAATAACATAGATGCCTGGTATTGACCCCCAGGCGCTGGTATTTGTATAAAGTTTCCCAGGTCTTTCTCATGTGCAGCCAGGGCTGAGAGTCACTCATTTATGGCTCCTGTGATTGCTCACTGGTATCAATTCTCCACACCGCCACAGTACCTGGTATTTGCAAAATGCCACGGAATCCCTTAATTGGTTATTTCTTACGACCTTGAGAAACTCGCTTAGGATGAGACTTATGTTACTACTGAGAGAGCTGAGGCTTAGGGATGGGACGTCATTTGCCAAGCCACGATGGAAACAAAAATAAGATCCTCAAGGGGCCTCTGACCGTATATGCTTCAAAGTGATTCCTTCACCCTCTTCAGTGACTCTAAACTTTCTCTTCCAGGGACACCCATTCTCACCCGTGGAGGCCACTTTCTCAGAGGCTTTCTAACGATCTGACCAGGCAAAGGACTGAATCTTCGAAAGATCATCAAGGTGAGCTTGGTATTCCTCAGTCAGGCCCAGAAAATGGGAGGGAAACGTGGTAGGGAGCCTCCCCAAAACTTATTTTCAGATCTGTTGATGTCTCATCCGTTCAGATGGCTCCAGTTCACATTCTTCAGCAGGACCCATCTTCTCATCACTTCTTTTCATCCCCAGAGCTTGAGTGCTATAAAATCCTGCTCCGACAAACTCAGCATTCATCTTCTCGCAGTTCTTAGGCAAGAAAAGTGCACGTATTTTCAAAACTGTCTAGATGGTTAAATTATAGCAATTTTTCCCTAGGAGAGAGTTGTTCAGATATTAAAACCCTCTATATATTGCGCATGATAATCTTTCTCACATTCCCATAGAAAGCAGGTTTTACTTTGCTCATTAAAATGATTTGTTTTTACTTTCTGATGAGTATAATTTTTCAGGTAGCAATGTTTTATTCTCACTAGCAACTCCTTATAAAAGCTCTGCAAGTGCTGAAGCCCCAGTTAAGCACTATTAATTAAACCCTAAATGCTTTTAAACAGCTCTACCCCTTTTCTAATTGAGAAATAGAGCTGTTTGGGGAAGTTTATGAGGTGACCTTGATTGAATTAAAGAGGACAGGGATGGAACAGACTTCAAACTCATATTCAATGATTTTAAAGAAATGACTTCCCTCCAATTAAGCAGGAATTAGCATGAAATATTTTGTTTTTGAAAGGTTAAAAGAATTCCTCTGAGAAAGCAGCTCTCTTGTTACTAGCTTTTTATTGAACATGAGAGAGAAGGTGCTATGGATGGTTTTATATGAAGTGCTTGTTAACATGGTGCTGACGATCTGGCATCAATTATAATATTCCTTAGGAGCCTAAATGTTATATAGGAGGGGCAAAAAGTCCCAGTGAAGTTTTAATTCCTATTTCAGAAGCCCAAGGACTTAACAACTTTCAATTACTGAAAAAAATTAAGATATATTTTCCATCTGCAATAATTTCAACCTAGTTCTAGGGGGGAAACGTTGCAAATGTTACCTTATTTCTTTGCTGTTCTTCCTTTTAGCTCCATCCTTCATCTTGCCACAGTCCCCCATGATTTAATGACCTGAAAGAACATGTCATTCTTCCTCCTCTCAAGAGCAACATATAGGGTCTCTGATATATAATTATGCAAGCAGAATTCCAAGAGGAATGAGTAGTGCATGTGGTGGTTTGGGGACCATCGGGCGTTTCCAAGGAGCAGTAGTCCTCAGAGGAACACTGGCCATGCTCTTCTGCATCCCACGTTTCTGCTTCTGTCAACCTCAGAGAGTCGTGTAGACACTGATTATACACAGGAGGGAGGCAGAGGGGTATTAGAGAGAGCGAAGGGGCTCTAAAGCCACAAGCCAGTTATGAGACTTGCAGCAACTTAGTAAATCTCCATTAGACCTCATCTGAAAAATGTGGTTAATACTGTGAGGATTAACTAGATAATAGGGTTTTTTTTTTTTTTTTTTTGGTGGAAGCTGAAAAAAATCCTTTAACAGATTAAAAATTAGTTCTTCCTAGTTTTAATTTCCTACCCATTCATTTAAACAAACTGTTGTCCACCTATGGTGCACAATGCAAAGTGCTGGCCATTCAGAGAAGAAAAGATCCTGAACTAGTCTTTAAGGGGCATATGGGGTCAAAGGTCCTCCCACCTCAGAATGTTTTCACCCTTATTTGTTTAAAACAAAGAAACAAACAAAATCTTCTTCAGGGATAAAACAGAATTCAGATTAACAGATTTACTCAACTTCTTCTCAGATACTCTCAGCTCTCACAGTTCTGTATGTTAGAGTTTATCTGCTAGTTTTGAGCGCGATGTCTGAGACAGAGCAGACACCGTACAGACCAGGAAAAGGAGAACTCTGATAATACGCCACTAGGATTTTTAAGAGTAGATAAGCAATATTCTCAGATCAAAGACTGAGTCTCAATTAGTCTTTTAAGACTTTGTTTGCTAATTTTTCCCCTTAATCTGGCACTGCAAGACAAATGATACCATGGGTCCACACACATTGTAAGAATTCACTGAATATTTGTGGTTTTAATCTTATCACTGCCTTGTATTATGACATTGCCCAAGATAACTCATAGAGGCAAAGAGCTAAGGATAGAGAAATGGATGGCTTTAAGATGCTCAGATTACTACACTGGAAAAGTCTAGTATAGCAGGTGGAGACATTTCTTAATTGACCAGTAAATCACAAAAGGAAAAATGAAATCTCTTATCCTACCTCCAAAAGATTTGCCAAATGTCTTGTCACTTAAGTTGTGCCTGAAAACTTGTATTTATAAAAAACACTCAGTATAAACTTGCAGAATTTATTCATCATTCCAGATAACTATTACTGGGGGTAAAAAACCACATTTTTTTCTCATTAATTTCGAACATGGGGTGGGGAAGGAGAAGACATTACTTCTAAGATCTTATCCTGAGTCTGTGCATCTCAATAAGATTGATATTATTGTAGATGCTCTCCCTCAGACTGTTATTTTTAAGATTTATTGAGAGGTACATCTCATAAAGACAAGCCTCAGGAACAAGGAAGCAGGCAGAGCACTTCAATAAGTCTTGAAATTAGATGGAGAGCCAATGAACTGGTCTTCAGGTAGGCTCTCCCAGGCCCTGGGGATGCAGAGGAAACATGGGATGAGATGGGAAATCAAAGGGCTAATATTGTAGCTCAGATCATTCCAGATCAACCATCAAGTCTGTGCCTGTGTTTTGAGAAATATCTTTGTTTTTCTCTTTACCTTCATGGAGAGTTAGGAAATGGAAAACATGGGTTGTGACAGTGTGTGTGGTTTATCAAAGGAAATACATGACATGGCATGGCTCCTTCCCAAAGCATTTGCTTCACCTCTTCAAAGCATTTCTTCTTCTCGCCTAAAGCCATAGAGCAGATTGTTTTTCAGGAAATAAATATCACTCAACTAGGAAGGGACTGTGCCAATTTCCTGAATATTTTTAAAAGCTGGCATTTCTGTTGGAATGGGCTTAAAAACAGTTTGTTGGATGCACTGTCCATATCGAAGCCAATCTCTTTCTAGTTAGTAGAAAATACAAAAAATAATGGGAACACTAAGCACAAGCCCCAGTCAGCTTTGTCTGGGTTAACATTTTATGGCAATAAGTGTCTCCAGTCTACCTTTGACTCCAAATGGCATCATGGTGCCATGCACATGAGGCATTCAAAATCCTTGGTTGATTTTATTTGGTTACTGACTCTTATGATGCCACTTAAGGGATTTGAGGAATATTTTGGAGATTTTTTCCCCATAAAATTCAGTGGTGCCATAGAAAGGTCATTAGTCTGGAAAGAAGGAAACTAGTATTGAGTTCTAGACTTTTCATTTACTCTCTTGGGCAAATAACACAACTTCTCAATATGGGACTGCATATTCCTATTTGTGAAAAAAGGAGGAGGTTGTACAGATGATTTCTAAGGGTCTAGAAGAGACCCTTAATCATTGCAAATCTTCCTGTGGGTAAGAACTCAACATGTCTGCCTGGTTTAGAACTTGAATTATTCCTTGGATCTTTAATTTAATAATTATGCAGAGATGATCCGCTTTTGGAATAGGAAATTGTAAGACGATGTGGCCTTGGGAGGTAACCAGAGTATAACAAATTAAATGTGGAAATTTCCTAATTTAAAGCAAAAGAAGGCAGTTCAATAAACTTCCATCATCTGATGCTAGTTACCATTTGTTACTACTTTTGACTCTCCTGAATGGTTGGAAATGGTCAGGTGGTATTCCTCAATCAACATGAAGGTTACCACAGATTCTCCTAGTATTTTTTAAACCAGTATTTATTATAGTTTAATTAAAATAAAACTTGTATATACTGTGGACATTTTTGAGATGCACAAAGGAGGAAAAAAATCACCTGTAATTGCACCATCTAGAAATAATCACTGAGTATTTTGACCTATATCCTTACAGATTTTCCTCTAACATATAAATTATGAACACGACACAAACACACAACTGGAATATCTGTATATTAATTTGTAACTGCTTTTATGACTTAGCAACATATTGAGAATCTTCTCTCATGCCATTATATAGTCTTTAAAACATGATTTTTTCCAAGGTTGCTTATGGATATATGATTAATTAACCAATAGCCTATTGTTAGATATTTATGTGTTTCCAAAGTAATCCTGATCACTGAATATTTAGGTAATTGCCTCAAATGGCAATGACCCATCATGCCCCAGGGGAAGGAAAGGCCTCTGGGACAGCAGCTCTAGAAGTTACAGTGGGTTCATTAAGGAACCCGCAACACCCTGCCTGAAGCACTACAATTAATGGACTCTGTCTTGCAACTTCTGCTCCAGAAATGTTTCTCTTCACTTCTTTGCTATTGATGCAGAGTCTAAAATAAAACTTCCCCTCTCTGGTCACTTCTCAGAAGCCTTCACACATTGTCTCCTGGAACTGGGGAGAACAGTTGCTGAGCACTTAGTCCCTCTTTGGTATCAAGGACATTCACCCCAGTGAAAAAGAAGAGTCTCTAAGCCATTTAGATATGGGAGAGCTTACTATGATAGTAATTTTTAAATTGCTATAAACTTCAATTTCCAGAGCTTCTAACTATAAGTATCATATCCTGGCAGGTGGAATTTCTGAGAAAAGGAAGAAAGTAATTACTTCTTTCAATTACTTTTTTCATTAGTTATGTGGCATTTAACTGTGTATGGCTAACTGGATTTCTACAGGATGTCCTCTTGTCCTCACTTTCTGTACTCATACAGTAGACCCAGCATCTTCAGGTCTTTGATTAATGAAGCTCACGGACAACAGTGTTAGGAGTCAAGGTATAATAACTTTATGTCACCAACTGTGTTTTGATGAACAATGCAATATAAAAGCATAGGAGAACTGGGACAATGATGCTCGTAAACAGTATATCACAGTGCTAAGAAGTTGGTAACAGTGTATGTTTTAATATGGTCTGGTATTGATTTTTTTGGCCAATGTCCCACTTCAACAGTATTATAGTCACACTTTAAGATTTTAGATGGGGAGGCACAGAAGAAAATCAATAGCTACTATCTTTCCACTACCGACCGGCTACATATCTCTAGCTTCTCTGCCACACTCACATTTAAGGAACCTAAAAGATACTTTGTGGAGGGCTGGTCCAGTCATCAGCCTTTCAATGACCTCAGGTATCCACTCTGACCACCTCAAAGATTATAGCTTCAACTCCCAAAGGTTCATGAGAAAGAGTCCATGATCCAGAAAGGATACACACTCATTTGCTCTATATTTTCTATTTTATTAACATATGAAAAAGGAAGTTTTTAAAAAGAAATATTCACCTGTTACTCAAGGAGGCCTGACTGAAAACAAAATCAGGTAGAATTATTGTTTCTGAGCTTTAAAAAATACATGGAAAATGCTTATACTGTTAAGCTGTGCAGGAGAAAAAACATAGAAACCAGTCTTTTGTAGTGTTATAATGAACACAGTTTTATTCTCTTCTTTTGTTATTCTTAAGTCATTAGATTTTCTAAAATGACCAGGTATTATTTTTACATGAAAAACAGATTTTATTTTTAAAATGTTACATGCTGCTGGAAGGCAATGCGCTGATCTACTAAAAGTGTTTTCTATAAGCATCAATAGAATCACAGATGAGGAATAGACAAATTACGTCAATGTTGAAAAGGATAACCCCTTTTCATAATCAGAAATTCCTACTATCATTTACAAACTAAAAGGAAAAATTAGGCTACTAAGAGATTCTTTCCTATGTTTAGGAAAGAAAAAAAGAAAACAAACTTACCCAGATTCTGTCATCTAAACTCCCTTGAAAATATTCTGATTTTTTTCCAGAAGTTGTACAAGCCACACTTAAATTCCAACAACACTGTGTTAATTTTGCTCAAATGCAAGCTGAAAACATATTTTAACATCCTGTCAGAGTGAGATACTAAGAGTGTCGATAAAATGACACTAAAATAAATGTAAATTTAGATTGCTGTTACAAGTGGCTGCCTGGCTCTGGGAAGATGTTAGGTTGCTATAGTATTTTCCATAGCAACTTTGCATCTTATTACATAAATATTCCCTCAGTGTCCTTACAGCCTGCTAAGAAAACAGGATTAAATCTACTCCCCTATGTAATGATCCTGTATCAAACCTTATCAGAACGAAATGCCCAGAAAACATAATAAACTGTACTCTAGGTCACGGTGCTCCCGGCAGTGGAGAGGCATCAGAGCCCCGAGGGCTCGGCACCCGTGGTCATGCCATGACCTCTTGCTGCTCACTGGCCAGGTGTCTACACTTTTCCAGGTCAAAGTCTCTGTGGTTCTCCCTCTCTGAAGACTGGCCCTTAACTTCCTCAACTTTTCTCCTCTGCCTGCCAACTGCCCATCAGCCCAAGCCCTTCGCCCAGCTCCAGGGCCTCACGTCACTAGGCAAGGGGCCAGGCTTAACAGACCTGGAGTCTGCTCTGCAAATGCAGCTGGGACCGTGTGCTGGGCTGTCACATAGGAAACCATTCAGAGAACCCACCCAGCTCCAGGCTAGTATGGACCAGGTGTGGACTATCTGAGAACCTCAGCGAGGGCTCAACTGGGTTTTATGGAGGTGCAGCACAGCTGACTGCTTCGAGTGTTGGGGAAAATCCATGGTCTCCCAGACACAATGCAGCTCCAGCAGCACAAATCAATTTTACATGAAACACATGATTATGGAAAACTTGTGCATATAGAGAGAGATGTCAGGCATATGACATTGTCAGGTGCTACATAAAAATAAGATTTTAAGGGGGTTAAGCTGAAACACACTTTGGGCTCCAAATGTAAATTTACAAAACAGATAAACACAGCCTGGACGGGCAGAAGGAGTGCATGCATTACAAAGGAATCCTATGCTACAGGATCAATTTAACACCAGCTGTCTCTTGCATTTAAAAGGTAAGACATTTACCAAAAGAAATGATTTCTATCCTTTTCGGAAGTATGTCCATTATGAAAAGGGAACTGTAACTGTACATAAAAGCAGGGAACTGAAAAATCTATGCCAAGCAAACATTTATTTGAATTCCTTTGGCAAGATTAGCAAGATTTCTAAAAAAGGAAGAAACAGAGAAAAAGCTTTGGCTCCTTATAAATGAAGCTCTATTTCAAGAGTTTAGGAATGAAGCAGGCTACTCAGCCCACCTCAGAGGATTTATTTCATCATCTTGGAGCCACATTAGTTTTAATTAATCACATTTCTTTGTGTGGCACTTGGGTTCCCAGAAGACATTCTGTTGTGGTTGAAAATAAAACGCTTGTTTTTAATCCGGTGGTTGCTGATGGATGTCCACCCTGCTCTGTTTCTCCTTCAGGTGAAACAGAAACATGTGAAAACAGAAGTCTACCAACAGCTTATCCTTCCAAATTTCCTCTCACTGCTGACGCTCCTGCCTTTGGGGTCTGCCGGTGCAGGGAGCTCAGCCCCCGGCATGTGGCCTTGGACTACACCACCTCCCTTTCCATGTCTGAATGCTCTTGTCCCTCTGCAGAGTTGTGAGCCACTCCAGAGCAAACCTGCTTAGATCACATTCAATGTTTCCTAAAAGGAAGTTTCCAGAAGCTTCGAGGTACGCGGCCCCCTTCAGTTGGTCCCATCAGTCGGCTGCACGACCCTGGTCTGGCACTCAACAGCCCCTTCCTTCTGCGCCCAGGCTGGTGCTGGGGGCAGCGCTGAGCCTCTTCTCAGGCTTGTGCCTGACTGTAACCTCCCTGTTGGGCATCCTTTATATCTTTCAAAACCACTCTCATGCAGGAAATAAACTAAATCAGTTTACACAGACAGACAGACGATGGCAGTCTGGGTGTTCAAAGAGATCAAGCAGATAGCCAGAGAGAACCTTCTTAGTAACTTTTTTTAACCTAAAGCTTCCAGCAACATATAAACCTATTCAGACAGACTGAATAGCGCTAATTCCAATGGAACCTAATTACGAGTCCCTCACATTTGACTTGGTTGGCTAAAAGATTTGGAAAATCCTTGTTTGACTTACTGAAATTAAAAAAAAAAAAAATCTGTACCTATGTTGTGGTGAGTTTCCATGGAAAATTCACAACCCAGAAAACACTCTTCATGATTAAAAGTGTGCTTGCTCCTATAAAGGTCTCAGAGTTTAAATGAGGTGTCATTAAAATCCAAGAGCATTTGTTTGTGCACTATGGAGTGGTTTAGGGGTTGCCTATGAAGCAAGGGATGTTTTCGTTTTACTCTTCCAAGATGTGTGTTCAATGTATACTCACTAAATATTGGATGAAGTACATACGCTGGATAGTGATGTTCATTTTGGTTATTGAATTTAAATTAATGGCTTTAGAACATATTTGGCATTAGGCACTGTATTTTTATTAATTTAAAATGTTTATTTCTCCCTTTCATAAAGTGTCTCATACCCTTGAGGGCAGGGTAGACTTCATCTAACCCTCTCCATATCCCTTGGGTACACAGCGCCTTGAATGCAAGAAGGTGCTGACAAACGTTTGTTGATAATTAGAATGAGGCTGAGTTTCACTCCTGGGCCACAGTCTATTCGGCACGTGGCACTGAATTCTGTATGCATAAAAGTTCTGAAAATTTTTGGGCAATGAATAGTCTTTGTTTAAACATGCTTCTTAATGCTTGGAATTTAAATTTAATTAGAGCAAATGTTCTTAGGAGTACCATCTTCCTATCAACTTATGGGATAATGGTATCAAAACAGAAAGACCAGGAGAAGGGGAATATGCAACTGAAGACAACAAACTTTTATTGAGCACTTACTTAGTGAAAGCCCAGGGCCAGGTGCTGGAGGATGACTAAGAAACGGAGTTACCAGTTACTGAGTCCTTATTATGTCCTCAACACTGTGAGTACAGTGGGAAGGGCTTGACACGCACTGACTCATTTAACTCTTACAACACTAACACTAATCGGGTTCTGCCACTGGGGGACTTTCGATCTAGGACAGACTTCCTCTTTTCCTCTCTTTCTTCCTTGTGCACTCCTGCCCCACCTCCACTGCCAACCTGGAGGGAGGGAGAAGGAGAGTGATAAAAGGAGAGGGACAGAGGGAGAGGGAAAGAGAGGAGAAGGGACAGATCTGGCTTTAAAAGGCTGGCTTGATTCCAGTAGGGGAGACAGACTATGCAACAATAAATTTGAATTTTTATCACAAATTATCTTCACAGGCTTTGGAGAAGGATGCCAATCTGCTTGAAAGAATGCTTCGATACATCTGTCTTGATTTTCAAAGTTATTAACAAAACTCATTTTCATTTTTATCAGCATCTTGGTTTTGCTTCAGCAAACCCCATTTCCCCTTTAAGAGTCAAATGATGAGGAGCAGTGAGCTGCCTGCCAGAATTAGCCTGTAGTTACAGCAGTCCTGGGACATGCCAGCCAGACACACTGTAAATTATTATATGTGGTAAAAAGCAAAGTACCACGAAATTCTCTTCATAACCAGAAAAGCAGTGATATATTGGAAAACTTTGACTTAAAAAATAATCAAACCCAGGGTATCATACAAGGCCTCACACAGTAAACGGTGCCTCTTCTAGAAACCAAACTAAGTCAAGTCTCTCCATTTTCCCCTCAGAAATAAACCTGTACTGGTTAGTTTTTGTTCTAGGAGGGAGATGAAGAACACAGCCAACCCCCGTGGACCAAAGTCAAGCATCCTGCGAGAGGTGCAGCTGGACACCCACAGGCGGGAGGCTCCGTGAAGGATGTTCTCCCTTGGAAATTCCAAGAATTCTTGAGTCAGCTCAGGAGTTCTGAGGCAAAATCTCCCTGTTTTAGCACAAAGGAAAAGGGTAAGTGATGCTTTCAAGGATGGAGACTTTTACCGCTGCTTCGGCATTTGGCAATTCCCAGCAGTGAAGTAGAGTGCTACATTTTGAGAGGCCTGTTTGTGGGTGACGGATGATGCAAATCTGTACCTAAAATGAGTGACATGTCACCTAAAGGTGTGTTTCCCTCAGGCCAAGCAGCTGGATCCCTCCTTCAAACAGCAGTTTGCAAGGATCCCTCTGAGGCTTGGTCAAAAGACCAGATGGGAATTCTTGCTGTCAGGCTGTGTCCCCAGATATGCGCGGCCGAAAGAGAAACAACAGTCTCCCTTTTGGCAGGATCTTCAGGGCCCAGCAGAATAAAAAAGGTTAGTTGCTTTCCCTTCCCTCTAATCAGTCCTGGCTTTCCTCATAAGGCACACGCCTCTTCTCTGGCTCATCTCATTTTGACAAGCACGGAAAAGACTTTGAACTCCTCGGGGCCTGGCATTTGAACTCCAGTTCTTTCATCTCTTCCTTCAGCTCTTGGCATAGAGTATGCCCTGTGTTGTGTTCATTAATTCTGCTGACCAAGTAACAAGCCTGGTGGAAGTTTCTAAAAGTTCAGGTCCTGCTTCAGGCTCTTCTCAGATGCCTGGGGAAAAACCAAGAGAGGTCTGGGAAGTGGGCTCTTAGTCAAACTTCCAGAGAGGCCCTTGTGGTCCCTGCCGAGGGGAGAGGTCCTTGGCTTCTCTGGTTTCTTCCGCAGCAGAGATCAGGCACTGATCCAGCAGGTATAAGCTTGCTGCTGTGTCTGTAAAATCTCCTCTGTGAGCCTACTGTTTCGAGTCATAATTCTTGTCCCGTCCCAAGCATGCTATGAAATTATACACATTTCTTACTTGGGAAATTGATGGGTTGTTTAGAAAGAAATGTTACCCAAAAAATAATAAAAGCCACGGGTTCCAATCAGAATTTCTGATTGACTCAATTCTTTTCTTACACACCTACCTTATAAGGATATTAAGGATCCAAGTTTCATGTAAACTTGTCCCTCATCTAGAAACTTCAAAAACGATGGAAGCTTTTTGAGAAAAAGTTGTATTTATTTATTTATGGGAAGATCTCACTGAATTTAAGAAAATCACACTAAAACTCGCTGTTTTCTTTTGACCTGTGAAAGTATGCAGAATAGAAATGCTGGAAGGAAGGAGTTTCCTCAAGGAAGCAAATCTAAACCCAATAATCAAGTGGTCCTGAGAAATCTATCAGCTTAATAAGAGACATACATTGACACATAAATACTAGGTTCATTTTTCAGACAAAGGATATACGGCTTCAAAAAACAGTGGCATGATGCCTTCTTTTATGCTAAGCTTCTAAAAAATTTAAATGAATGGAATTTGAGGATGAAAAGGAAAGTTTCTAAGGCAGTAGTTCTCGAACTTTAGCATGCATCAGAATTTCCTGGAGGGCTGAAATCAGATTGCTGGATCTCACTTTCCACCGCTGCCTCCCCTAGAGTTTCTGATCCCTAGCTCTTGAGTAGGGTCTGAAAATTTACATTTCTTATAAGTTCCTAGGTGATGCTGATGTTGCCAGACTGGGAACCACACTTTTAAGAACCACTGTTCTAAGGAAATTAAACCCCCTTCTGTATATCCTGGATGCAGGAGCTTTTGCTTGCGATCATCATGACACCTCTGGCATTCTCTTCTACAGCCCCAGCGAAACATAGCATTCTGACCACTTTGCAATCCTGATGACCTGACCATTTTGGAATCTTGATTTTGGCTTCTACCAATGAATTAGCAAAGATCCTCTGTTCCTGGTCACCTGAACCTTTGTTAAAAAGCCTGAGACAGGCGAGTGTTTTATTCACTGATACATACGAAGAGACAGATCAAATCTATGCCATTCCTCTAATTTTCTTTTTGGGCCATGGTGGCAATTGTGGTTTTTCCTAGGCCCTTTAGACAACTCTCTTCCCCTTGGACAAGCAGTCTCTCTTGGTGTCTCCTAGGTTTGAGTGAGCACTTTCTTTGCCTGCTTTTACAACACCGAGGGATTTCCATGTAATTCCTGGAGAGAGTTTTAAATCTGCATCTTGGATTAGGGAGAGCAGAGTAAGCAAGGTTCTCTTTATGCTTCTCTCCATTTTACAACTCAAGGAGTGATGCCCCTTTCTTGGCACGAAATGGGCCACTCTTTGATTACAGGTTGGGTAAGCTTTATTGGAAAAAAGTCTATTTCTCCAGCACTTTGGCTCAGAGGCTAAAAAGCTTCTTTAGGGATTAAACAATTCCCATGTAAGAAGTACACTGAATGAAACCAAATTTTATCTCTATTTCAGCATCAGTGGTGGCTGCCATACTCTGGAAAAGGATTTTTATGGTAACAGGCAAATATCCCTGAAAAAAAAGTATAACGGCCCCAGACCTACATCTAGAGAAACAACTGGAGCAATTTGAATCACCATGTTCCTAAGGAGTTTAAAATTCTATTAATAAAAGCAGAGTCACTCAAAGATGAAAGTTTAGTATTACTCACATAAAAATGAGTTATGTGACCATCTCCTGATACGTATACCCCACCTAAGATTAGGAAGATCATTACGATACCTCGTGGGTACATGGCAGTTACAGCATTACCTGATTCATCGACTCTCAGTTTTTTAGTAGGGCTGTCACAATTCTCATCATCTGACATTTCCATTTCTTCTTCTCGGCGGATGCCCATGAGCTGCTCACTTTGAGCATTCCGGAGCTCCTGAAAGTAGAGGAAACATGAACATCAGAGTCACGGACACATGTCACACACCTTTTCCCCGTGGCTTTTTGGTGTGTTATGATTAGTCACGGGCTCTTCAGCAAATTATTTCATCTCTCAAGTCTCAATTTCCCCATTTGTAAAAAAGGGGATAACAGCATCCACCTAGTAGGGCTGCTGTGAGGGTTACATAGAAATACCTATTACCATGACTGGCATGCAGGAGGGACTCACAGCTAATGATCAGAAACATGAGCAATGACATTTGTAAAAGGTCTGATCTACCACTGACCCACTATGTAACTTCAGGGATGTTTCTTCATCTCTCTTAGCCTCGATTTACTCACGGGAATATTATGATAATAACAGCTTTGAGGATAAAGTAAGTTAATGCATGTAGGATACTCAGCATCATCCTGGACACTTGGATTGCTAAGCTGATAATGTTGACCCCTACTATTCTTCATCCAAAAGTGTCCCTGCATGTGAGTATGTGCCTATGTGTGATCACTCACACACACCCCCCCCCCCCCCCCCACACACACACCATTCAGATATCCAAATGGAAATTCAAAAGATGGTAGAGGACAAAATAAAAACAGATGCCTTCTCTTTTGGTGTTTCACATTATCATTAGGGTTTATTGTTTTTGTTGTGATGATTATTTTAGCATCAGTTTAAGATCTTAGAGTAATATATTACTTTCTCCACTTACTAGAGGGGTGACTACAGTCAAGGCATTTAATTTCTTTGAGCCTTTGTCTACTCACACATAAATGAGAAAGAGTAGTAATACAAGGCTGTTGAATACGAGAGTGTATGTAAAAAAACTCATTGTAAAAAGTAAAGAATTACACAATAAGTTTTTTACTACCATGCCTAAAATTCAGGACACTGTAGTTGTTTATATTAAATAATTATGTTATTATTTTTATCAAGCTGTATATATTTGTGAATCCTTATCCATTCTGTTCTTTTACATGTACTATCCTCCAAAAAAAAAAAATGGGGAAAGAGCTGCAGTTTTTTTCCCCCATTTACACTGAAGTCTCTAAATAAAAGCTGAATACTTAATTTCACTTTATAATAAATAAACCTATGAGTAACAATAACACTAAGTTATAACACCTAATGTATTAATGGCATAACTTTAAACATAGTTCTAGTGCCCAGCTGATGGATGTGCACATATTATCCTGTGTTATAGGTTCTCTCAATTCTCTTCTCTCCTTAGCTCACAGATTTTAACTGTAGCATGATGGAATGGAAATTATTGATTATTGCTAACAGTATTTGCACGGTCAACTCTGAATCCTGGGAATCACTATTGCAAGGACAGGGAAACGGAGAGACAGAGAGGCAAGGTCCATGGGACAGGCACGCCCATCACAGGGCAGTCCTGAGAGGCCACAGGATGACGGGCAATGCCTCCGTACTTGACCCTTCCACCCAGTAGAAAGAGGTGCCAATTCCACTTGAAACAACACCATCAGGTATGGAGACGGGTGTCATAGGTGATTAGTGGGGCAGTTTTTAGGTTGCAGACAGCTAATTTTTCTACTGACAAAGAGCCCAGTTCCCAAAGAGGTGGCTTGAAAATGCTTGAAATGAGGAAAAGTCAGGTGGAAAGAATAAATGAGGCCGAAAGAGCCTGTTGTATAGTCCCCACAATTAATGGCAAACTGTCATACTGTAGCTGTTCTTGTGAGGAAGGGTGTCGGAAAGGAAAAAATTGGAGGGGAATAAAAAAAAAGCTGAGGGTGTTTCCACAGGGTGCCTCTGGTTCAGCGGTAAATCACTAGTACACTCTAATAAATCTGTAAAGGTGTTGCAGATAATTAACAGATGCTGTACATGGGAACGTGGAAAAATCAAACCAATTATCAAGCTTATATGCAACTGAGAAATCATCCACAATGTTAAATTACCAACTGGTATTTAATCAATTAAGCAACACGGAGGAGAGAAAATCAAAGGTAATTTAGAATTCTATTTCCTAGTTTATTAAAAGAGGTGGTGGGAATCGCAGGGAGGCACAAAGACCCTTCACAGGAGCACCTTTCAGGACTGCATCCATTTCTACCTCCCTGTACGGGCACAGCAAAGCAAGCAGGCTTCCTTGGAACAAAGCTGGAAGGCTTTGTGTGTTCTGCTCAGCAAGAGAGAGGAGGACAGCCCGAGTCCGGGGAGGCAGGGCTTGGGGAAGGGGATCAGACATGCACTGAAGAATGACGGAGATCAATAACTGATACTTGCTGACACTCACATACTAATGACAGCCTTTTTCTGCCCAGGTTTATTCGGCCTCAAGCCACTGCCTTTCTCAACATTTCTTTTAATCATGTTTGGTTTTTACATGAAGGAAAACGAAATATAAACAATTCATAGATAGGTCATCCCCAAATCTGAATCATAGTTTATGGATTCCAATTTGTATATTTCACCATAATCGAGGACTCTTTCCTTCTGAAAATCAACCTTGACTTGGCTCTCAATTCAGGGCCTGGGAGAGCATGAGGTAAATACCCTTCGTTTTTCTGGCCTCTGAAAAATTAAAGAGAAATCCCACCTCCTCCTTATTCATAACCCTGAACAGAGGAACAGAACTGCAACCGTCACCAACCACCTTCTTAGGCATTTGTGAACAAAATAAAATATGTCTTCTTAACAATAAATTGCACTAGCATTTTAAGTGTCACATTATTGTCAAGTCATTCAGTATTCTCCATAATAATAGTGATAATAAAGAATTCATTTGGTATTCATGTGGATGTTACATCTAGGGCCATTGGTATTCAACTGTAATTTAGCATTAGTTAATGGGCACTTAAAATGCTACCCAAATGATTGATATCACAGTACTTTGTGGTTCCTCAGACTCCACATAAAACACTTATTTTACAAGTGTGAGCCAAAATCATTAAATAAATAAACCTTACCTTCTATAAGTTTGGGATTTTGAAAGGGGAGTATCATTTACAGAACTTTAATATTAACATGCTAGAGATGGAGAGGCATCCAAATGAAAACATTCTCTCATTACAAAAAAAAAAAAAAAGAAGAAGCAAACGAAGACAGTATACTTACTTTTAAATTACAGGTTCAAAGCGTACACTACACTGTGGGTTAAAAATAACGGCTGGACGACCAATGACTAATGACCCGTTCTGGGCCTAGGTGGCCAGAAAGGTCAAGTTCTGGACTCTTTCCTTGGGGTAGATACTCACACTTCACACATGCATTGATGCAGAAGGGTGCACTTGGCTAGCCTGCACATTCACTCCCCGGAGGAAATTTGCTCTGGGGAGACGTGTGATAGAACCCACCGGTGAGCACTGGGGACCAAGACACCACTTATGATGAGAACACATGGATGAAAGGCATACTTGCCATTTCTAGCCCAAAGAGCAAACCTTCATCAGCACCGAACACTGAAAAAACCCCATATTTATTTAAAAGCTAGTTTTCTATTTTATGTAACACTTTTCTTCAAAATAGACAAAGTGCCTTGGTTTACTTCTGAGCTCTTTACTGTGAATGGGAGAGATTCTTTTCCCCCTTTGCAGGGGAGAAAAGCACTCCATCCTTAAGCATTAAGTCAGGTGCTTTTCCGGATAAGGAACAAATCTGAGCTGGATTTGGAGCTGACAATGAGACAGGACAATGGCAGGATGACTGCCCACTGTAACAAAAACCATAACGACTGCAGCCACACTGTGCTCTGCCAATCCAGCTGTGTGGTGGTTAAAAAGTAATAATAAAATCACCAACCTCAGAATGCTTTCGCCAAATGTCTATGTTCTTGCGCTGAGCTTTCGAGAAATGGTCCCAAGCTTTTTGTCTGGTAGAAGCGTTGAAAACGGCCACAATCTGCTCAACTTTGGTGAACAAGGAAGTCAAACAAGACAAGTAATTTATGTTGTGATCACTATAGGGAAGCAAAGCAAAGACACTAGGAGTCTATGGATGATGTCACAGTAGAAATAACATCATCAATATCCATCCAATTTGTGCCTTTTTGTACTTACATTTTAGCAAGGTTGGGGATGTCTCCCTTCAAGTCTGTCTTCATAACTTTAGGTTAAAACAAATTCTAAATATGACTAGGGAAAGTTCATGGGCATCTGCTTCCAAGCATTCTTCAGCTCTTGTTTAAAAATGTGACTTAGTGTATCTGTATACCTCGGTCTATAGATACATAGGCACTGGTGGAGGCATACAGATATAGATATATAGATAAAGTAATGCCTGGGCTGGGGGCTTAGAAGTGAAGCCAGGGTGGAATGGCTTCATGAGGAAGAGCCAAACGTATATCTTTTTCTCTTTTGTTTTCCACCTCAAGGACTCAATTGTAGCCCTCTGAAGACATGACCGTGTCCAAGTTCCAAGTTGGGGCAATAAGTGGTTGTGTTATATTGCCCCTCATCTCAAGGGACATTTTTACTCCTTGGTTCCTTTTTCTCCCACTGTAGCACCCACTGCAGCCAGCCCTCCAGCCTTCTGTCAGAGAACAGGAGCCATTGCTTCCACTTCAAGACAGACCAAGGCTCACCCAACCAGGAGCACTGGCATGCAGATCTTATTTCAACACCATTTGGTGCCCTCCATAGTTCATCACGACCACATACCATTCTCTGTTACTCCATTTTCCCTTTCACAAGTCTCCCCTTCCTCTGGTGCCCAAACCCCTTGAAGTTCTAACTCTATCACTTTGACTTCATTTAGCACTTCTGTGGCTTCCAGGCATGGTGCTATTGGAATGATAACATTGAGGGGTTGTGAACAAAGCTATATAGAGAAAGGATGGGATGTTAGGAGTGGGGCCACCAACTACAGATTCAATCTTGCTTAAACAGTTATTGATCCAGTAAACATGGGATTAAGGAAATTATAGCACTGAATTAACATACGATTAAACCTGAACTTCTAAATATTTAGTTAAGAAGGCATAGTTAAAATTAAGTGATTCCCAAGGCTCTATTATAAAAAAGGACATCAAAGCTCTTTCAAATCTTCCAGGCGTCCAAAGAATGTCAAAGAGTAATAGAATAATCCCCACAGAAGAACAACACCTGGTGCCACAATTTAAAAAATTAGCCTACAAAATAAACAAGTGCATGATGGAGCATAAGAAAGCAGATTCCGTTCACTTAGGACAGTGTAAACACCTTACGATGCTAATAAGCAACTACTTCCCAATCTATGGATAATTTTCACAGGGGCTTTTATGTTTACTGTTTTCCACCTTAAGAGAATCCCAACTCCAACTCTCTGTATTTATCAAACCTTATCATCATGTCACATGACGACATGATTGCACTCAATTTTAACAGGATTTGCCATCAGCTTAGCTCCCACTCTCCTTCCCTCCCCGACCTCACCTGGAGGAAGCAACACTGCCAGACTAGCCATGCTGAGCTGCTCTAAGGGCCAACTTTCCCCTGACTACCAGCCCCGGGCTCTGCTCCGCGGCGCTGCAGCAGGGCTGGTGGAGGAGGACTGGTTCAGCCCCACTGCCTGGGCTTCCTGTTGTTTTGTCTGCATGCAGGCTGGGTCACTGGGGACTTCAAGCTGCCTTTTGTCCTGGCAGTCAGCCCAAAATGCAGTAGTGGAATCCACTGTCAGATCAGATTATCTGGCAGGGGTGGTGATAATGGGACTGTTAAAGAGGAACGGGCCCCATTGCTTTTTATAGTAGTGCTCTTTGATTGGCATCATTTAGAAGAGTAAGAACTCTGATGTTCTGACACCAGGCCTGAGTGGAAGGGATAGCAAGTGTTGAAGCTGAGTATTTGGGTGGTGATAGTCAAAATTCTGCCATCAATCAGGGAAGGCTGTTAATAAAGGGGATACACTAACGAGAAAATTATGTGTTCATACATGGGTGCGTGGAGTGGGGGTAAGGTAAGAGAGACCAGTAAAGCACATGGAGGAGTACAGAAGAGAAAGCACTTAGAAGACACAATGGGCAAATACTGCACAGGTTCAAGGGTAAAAACATATCCTCCAATATCTACTCAGGCTATGTACTATTGAAGATACTCCCTGTTGAGGCTAAGTGCCTCAGGTATTTAGAACATGCTATAACCATATCCCTGGGCGTAAGTTCAATTCATTCATTCATTCGTTCATTCAGCAAACATCTGAGATTGTACTAGTTACCAGGCACTTGACTGATTGCTATGGATGGATGAATGAATGAATAAATAAATATATATATATAAAACATAGTCCTTGCCCTTACCAGGTCTTAAATGATGAATCAATGCTTGTTCAGCAGAGAAGGCAGGGGCAGCCCATTCAAAGGCTAGCATGGAGCTGTGAAAGGACTTTGTGTGAAAGGTGCTGGAGGGGATGGGGCTAAGGCTGGGTGAGAATGAATCAGGAAGGACCGTGTATGCTGAGCCAGATTGTGAACTTTATATTGTAGGCCAGAGGAGGCATATCCAAGTAGGATTTGTTTGGAAGAAATGATGAAGGCTTGAATCAAGGCAGAGCAGTGGAGTGGAGGGAGGAGCAAGGAGTCATTTGACAGGGCGAGTAGATAGACACCATGGCTGACTTGCTGTGAGGGACGAGACGGGGGAGACCAGGATGACTTGAGCTTGAGAAGTACCTCAGAGACCAAGAGGACAAGTACAAGTGGAGGTCTGAGAAAGAGGGCAAGGAATTTACTTTCAGACATGCTGAATTTGAGATGCCTGAAGGTCATCCAGATGGAGCTGAAATACAGAGTTGGGGTACAGAAAGAAGTCAGAATTCAAAGAGATATGTCTTAAATTTTCTGGGCCACTCTCGATTTCATATAATTGTATCCTTTACAATAGAGTAATTAATTAAAAGCAAAACTAATTGTGATTAATTTTACACTTCCTTTCTTAAGAAGTTTTATACTTTCCCCCCACATATTAACAACAACAACAACAAACCAAAAACCAAAAACTGCATAACTCAGCTTAGGTTTAAAAAATACTCTCACAGTATTTCCATGGCTCAGTTTCCTTCTCTCATTTCTGTACAGACGGCCCCTGAACTGGCCATTTGTCTTGCAAATGAAAGTTCTTGAGCACACAAAAGGACTCAGAAAGAGTGCTGGATCAGCACGAAGAATTCATCATCATTAGGGAAAAACCACCTCAAAGAGTATGCCCTAATGAAGGTGATTCAAAGACAGCATATTTTTTAAATCATAAATCAGGATGACGGCTGGCACTGATGTCACAGAAAAGGCCCCACACTCTCCATCGTCTCCTGTAGGGAGCACCAAACAGCAAGTCCAGGAATTCGACTACCATTCCCTGCTTCTCCGGTGTAATTCACACCACTTGCTCTATGGACAATAAAACTACAAGTAGTTACTAAACTATTCAGAGATAAATAGTAAACATTTGTTCAAAAAAGCAGCTTATCAAAGTTGCGTGGAGGCAGAACAAATTCAGATCAACCACCACCCTCCCCCCCCACCGCAACCAGTGCCTTCACCGCCGCTAGCAGTCTACAGAGTGGTGGCTCGAAGGCCCCGCAAGAGCCTCTATCAGTCAGTACACTTAAACATTTTGGAAGTATCATCAACAGAAAGAGCTCTCAATCAGAAAACTTTAGGTTTACCCTTCATATCTTGCAAATCTTTCCCCCCAATTCTATATTTTAAGTGTTTTGCCTAAATTAGTTTCTTTGAGGATCATGAAAAAGTCAAAAGTGACTGATTTCTCAAACGTACGCTTGAACGTTAGTCTTAGATGTCACAATAGAGTCCCCAGTACATATCTAGCAGGCACAAATGAACAGAGGGAAGGAGAACTCGAGCTTTGATGAAATTGCTAATCACTCTTGGCAGCTGCCGACCTCTTGTTAAATGATAGACTGAGGCATATTAAAAATCTGAAGAGGTTATTTGAGCAAAAGTTGATTTGAATCAGGCAGTGCTAAACCGGAAGTGTTTAAGAGCGCTCCACTGACAAGAGCTGGGGAGAAACTTTAGCAGAAAAAAGGCGGAAGCAAAGCAAGGAGATTATTCAGTGGCCAGGGCTAAAAGCCTAGTTGGCGCTTGTGATTGGTTGGCCTTAGGTTTTGATTTCAGATCCTCGAGACATTTACAGGCTTTGATTTTGGTTTGCTTAACACCGGCCACCGAGGCATGAGAGCCACCTCAGTCTACTGGCCTCCTAGTTTAATTAGTTTAACGCTCTTGTAGTAACTGTTCATTACCTCATACGTGCATATGTGAGGAGACACACGCACTTAACATACACACATACGCATATATTCTTCAGAATTTCAAAAACATTCATAAGACTGAGTAATCTAACAACATTTTTTTTGTACTTTCCTCCACCTCAAAATGTTTGGACATCTGCTGAGTTCAGACCATATTTCTTACTTGAGAGAGAACTTTATATATTATCTTGGCAAGCACTTGTCTTCAGTCTTTCCAGGGAAGGAAAGCTCAGAACAGGGCATCCATTTATCCTGGAATAGAGCACATTTAAACAAGGAGCAGGGCACCAAGCACAAAACCTCTGATTTCTGGGCCGCACAAGGCTCCTGAATTCTGAGTTCTGGGCAGAAACGCATTGGAAGCAGAGAAGCACAAAGGTCAGGCTCCTCCCAAGGACACAAACGCAGCCCTTTCTCCCTCACGTCCTCCTGACGACATCTGTCTCATAGTCCCTGCACCTCCTGCATCTTTTGTTCCAGCTAAACAGCTGTGAAAGAGCCTTAAATCCGCTCAGTGTCCCAAATAGCTGTAGAAACTGATTGAATCCTTACAGGCAGTAGGCCTGTCAAAACAGAGCACCCTCAAACAAATCTTCCAAGCTTAACTTTTGTTTTTAATGTTATCTGGGCTCCTGTAGGGTTCCGAGGAAATTTTCTTTTCCCTTAAAGGATGACATTTTCCCAAATCCTCTATGAATAGCTCATAAGAGATCGTCAAAGGCAAATAAGAGATGAAACAGTTGACTTCTCCCACCCTAGCTGTGATTGTTGTTTTTAAATACTAAAAGCTAGGGTGGAATTGATGAGCCTTCGCCTGGATTGAAGAATTGCAACGGAGGGAATGTAGTAAGTGATCTGGGCTCTCAGGACACCAGAGGAGCAAGACAAAGCCAGAGGGAGGAGCAATTAGTGCCTGACAGACAGGGGAAGCTGCTATAAGAGATTCCCTGAGAGAGTCTTGCGCACTCACTCGGGTGCTGGGTCTCGAGCACAGAGGAGCCTGCCAGTGAGTCTGGCGGGAAGCCCAGGAAACAGAGAATTAACACGGTCAAACCCACATATTAGGGAAGCACAGACTAGAATTTCAAGTTGAGGAGAAAAAAAGGGCATTCTAGGGTTTTGTCTTGAGATGAGTAAAAAGAGCATTGCATGACATTGTGAATCCATTACAGTTAAACCTGAGGCCAGAACACCAAGGGCAGGTGCTTCTGAAATTCTGACTGGATGAAGCCAGAGATTCGGTTCTTCGGGGGGAATGGGATGAGGAAAGAAAGAAAGAAAGAGAAACATGCTGATCAAATTATAAAGAAAGAAATAGGGTATTTTAGCAAATTTCAAGCAAGCAGGAAATGGTGACATTGTTCAAATAAATGGAAAGACATTAGGCCGACAGTGACTTTTTAGGCTTGGTATAAATTCAAATAGCATTTCATGGAACTGTGGATGCTCTTATTAATGCATATATTCCAGTATTTTGGAAAGTAAAACAAAAATCTGAGAATATTATAATTTTAATGTAATATATAGCATTTATTAGGCTTTTAAAATCCAATAAATCCCCCTGCCTAGACTATCCCTATTGACTAACTAAAATAATATACATTTATAAGAAAAAAGGAACACAATGAAAAGTAAAAGTTTACCTTCCCATCCCAACTTCCCCCACCCAGTTTCTCTATTTAAAGGTAACCACTGTCAACAGATTCTAGCACATCCATCCAGAGAAAAAATTATGCATATAGTACACGCTATTTTCCTTTTGTATATATTTTTTGTATATTTGTATATTTTTCCTTCTGTATATTTTCCTATGTGTAACTTTTTTTAACTTACACTTACTTTCTTTAACTTTTTGTGTAAGCACACTGTGCTGTACATTGCTTTTTTTCACTCAACATATCTTGGAAATCTATTCACATGTATATTATTAGTAAGGCTTCAGTGAACATCCTCAGACATATTTCCTGACATTCTTATATAAACATCTTTATAAGAAATTCTTAGCAGTGGAAAGGATAGATAAGAATATCTGAGTTCTTATTTTTTGAGAGTTATTGCCAAATTATACTCCAATTTTATGCTTGCTAAGTGTTTTCCAGATTGTTTCCCTATCCCTTGTCAACGGTTGGTAATCAAACATCTAATTTTTGCCATGCCTGACGGATAAGAAAAGGCATGAATGCATGATAACCAGTTCTCTGCACCAGAGCTATCTACATTTGCAGTTTCCTTTATGCATCATAGAAACAGGTCCACGGATTCACCAAACCTGCCCTTTTATCAGTAGCTGATTTGTTGCTAAGAGTGATCATCCCACAGGAAGGGGAGAGACCTGGTTTCTGGGCATGTCATCTCCTTTATGACCCTCACAATGCTGACCCTGCTTTCCTCTGGGTCGCCACTAACTCCACTAATGGTGCCATGAAAATCACATAACAGTAGTTGGCTATTTCTAATCACATAGACTTACTGGGCCAGGCACTATGCTTCATGATTTAAAATAGAGGTTTTCAAAGACTCTTTTAATATACATTGGTTGCCAGTTTTATTGAGATATAATTGACATATAACATTGCATGAGGTTAAGGTATATAACATAATGATTGGATATATATTTGCAAAATGATTACCACAATAAGTTTAGTTAACACATCTATCACTTCACAGTTACAATTTTTTTTATTGTTATGAGAACTTTTAAGATCGATTATCTTAGCAACTTTCAAAAACACAATATAGTATTGTTAACTATAGTCACCATGCTGTACATTACATCCCCAGGGCTTATTTATCTTTAACTGGAAGTTTGTACCTGTTCACCCCCTTTCACCCATTTCCGCCACCTGCACCCTCTGCCTCTGGCAACCACCAACCCAGAAGATTGTGTTTTAACAAGCTTTCCAGGTGATTCCGACACGTGTTAAAGTTTGAGAACCTACGATTTAAAACATTATCTCATTTAAATTTACCAACAACCCTCTGAGGCGGGTGCTATCATTATACCCATTTCACTGATGAAGAAACTGATTCCCAGAGAAGTATAATTACTTGTCCAAGGTCATCTACTTAGCAAGTGGTGAAGCTGGGAATAGAAATTGCGTCTGCCCAACGTCAATCATGTATTTATACCCATTTGTATATGTATTTATACTATGGGCCAAAGTCTCAGGAGTACTGTGGAGTGTAATGTGCCAGATACTGTACTGGGTAGTGGGGATAAAAAGATCCAAAGACGCTGCTGGTCCTCACAGCCCTGGGGCAACTGAATCACAGTATCAGAACCGCTGGAAGGGAACCTGCAGAGTGCCCAAGGAGGCAGGAAAGGCAGAAATGATCTTGTAGGTAGAATTTTCTAACACAAAGAAGCCAACTATTTGAGGTTGTGATGGAGCAGGAAGCTGCACTGACTCTTCTCCAAAAGTGTACTGAGGAATCTGAAAGACAGTGAAGAAGAATGGAAGTGTCTGGAAAAAGGGACCCTACTTATGTGTCGACCATATTGGAACTGACTCCTCTCAGTGTGTGCCCTCAGCACACACTGTAATCTAAAATCCATTCAGCCCTACTTTACCACTGTTGTTGAATAATAAGCCTTAGCAGGGGGCACTTGAGGAGGTGGGGCCAAGGGAATGCTTTCAGGAATGGCACAGTTTTCAGGGGATGCACGTGAGAGGGGAGGGAGAGCCAGGAAGCCTGTGTTGGTGAAGTCGCAGCTCCCCGCTAAGCAGCTGTGAGGCCTGAAGAAAGCCTCTCTCTGACTGAATCACCAGGTAAGGGGTGATAGACTAGTCCATCCTTAATATCCTTCTGACCTCTGTGATCCTACAGGACAGGGGTCAGCCAACTTTCTTCCAAGGAACAGAGAGTGAATATTTTTGGCTTTGTGGGTCACACAAGTACCCTGCTAGAGAAGGTGCCTGCAGACCTAAGCAGTTTGTCTCCTTAAATAGAACTCTTCTCACTCGGTCTGTGGCTACTCTTTCATGATCCTCCCTGGACACGGTTTTTGCGTGTTTGAGCATAAACACTAAGTTGTACTTCTCTTTCAGTGGCACGAGTCAAGAACACATCATCTCTGCCTTAAAGTAACTTTACTGACACCTCACTTTTCCTCAGAGCTAGTTTGAAAGTGTCCTGGCTTTACAAAGTTTTCGTGAAAAAATTTTCTACGTGTGGATTCTTTCCAAACTAGTTCAGAGGCTGTTACCTCATAGCACCTCCCCCTTACCACCACCACCTCCAATACCCTTACACTTGGCAGTGGCTTTTATTCTAGTCCTTACAAGTGGCTCATATCAAGGTAGCAGGGTTTTCATCTTTGCCTCCCAAAAGTTATATCTTTCCTGAATCTCTTTGCTTCACTCAACACACATATATTAATTACTGAAATCTAGCCTTCTACAATTTTCTATCATCCCAGAGTGTAAGACTTAACTTCTCTCTCATAGTTTGCTATCATTAAAAAAAACCTTTTTTTAATGTTAATATCATGGTGGTATTATTTGGCTTAGTATATAGATTTTCAGTGAGTCTGAAAGGAGAGAGAGCAAAAAAGGCCCAATTCAGTTCTGGCAGGCTTCCAGCATCTTCTACTCTCAGTTTCGGTATCCTGTGAAAGAGGAAATTCTGTGCTCATCCTTGATTTGAAGTGTTTATAAAAAATATTTTCTCTGGACATTTATCCCCTGAGAGCAAAGAGGTATTTTTTTTTTTAATGAAAATTATGTTTCTAGCACTTAAAACATTGGCAAATATAGCCATCTGTATGATGCTGAGGAAAAACAGAAAATCTGTCGAGTTGCTAAAGCAGTTATGGGGAATTTTTTCCCATGGATGAAGGATAGCAATGACGACCACAGACACGGGAAAACATTTTAACACTTCCTAAAATTCTTTTTCAACAGCAGGGACATAGAAGCCAAATTTCCCTTGGTGGAAATAAAAAAAAAATGTTGAGCTGAGATGTTCCTACGAAATAAATGATTTCAGAGAGAGAATTTTACACAGAAGAAATGTGGACGAGGACACCAATCTGCCTGAGAGGGGAATCATGGTACACATGAAGATCAGAAACCCCTCGCATTTCACTCCACCCTTAGTGCTCTACCTGACACTTAGCAGGGACCTGATAAATATTTGTGGATGAATTTCACCATTCATTCAAACACCTGAGGCTTTTACGATTTTAGTCAAGAAAATAGATGAGGACACGACAGAGGGGAACAGTGAGTGCAAGGCGCTGCTTCTCTGATGAGAATTCTGACCAGTCTGCAGCACCGGCAGGGTGCCACGCACACACTCTCAGGGATGAAATGTGGCTTAAAATTCACAGGGCTGCCGGGCAGACATAACTTTCCTAAAGTCACCTGGCTAAACTAATGGTCAAGCTGGGATTAGAACCAGGATCTCTTCACGCCTAGTCAAAAGTCTTCCCACTCTTTGCTATTTTCAAGATGATGAGGTTGATGCCATTTCCTATCATAAATGTGTAAAGCAAATTTGCAATGACTGTTCTAACCTTTCCAATCTCCAGGTTAAAATAATATTCATAATAGTACTGTCATACTTCTACTGTAAAATTTTCAACTAAAGTATATTCTACGTATTTTACCTTTAGGGAGATTGGAATATTAGAGCAAAGCCAGTTGAGGTCATGGCTTACCCCAAAACTCAACATATAGAATACATTTTGCAGTATTAGGTTATTAGTTATTATGTCCAGTATCACCTTCATTTCCATTTAGGATATTTGATCAGCAACTAGTATCTGCGCTGAGGTGCTTACAAGAATTATGCCAGAACTAGGAGTGGTGCAATGAGGTAGGAAAAGAGAACAGTAACTAGCCTCTGTCACTGTTTAGCCTAAAATCTTGCTAGATTAAAAAAACCAAGAAGCTGATGCTTAGAAAATAACTAAATGCTCAAGTAGATAGTATTAACAAGCACTGCAGAAGGAAGAAGAAAGGGCGATGATTCTGAGTTGTAATAGATGGTAAAGGTTTCATGGAGGAAGTGTGACAGAAGCTTCAATTCCCGCATGGGGAGGAGGAGAAATCTTCAGGCAAGGGATGCAGCAGAAGTGTACGAGTGCGGAGGTAAAAAGAGGACAAGAGCTCGAGGCAAAGACTTCATTTTCCAACCAGAGAGCAGCATCTATATTCAGTGTGATGCCAGCACACTTGTCCAACTCCACCTGTAAACTATAAATTTACAGTTATAATATCCCTCTCTGATCAGTTGTATTTTTCATTTAAAAAACCCACACACTTGTGGTGGTAGAAAGCACACTGTACAAGGAGACAAGAGTCTTGAGTTCTAATCTGCCCATAAATTGCTGAATGACCAAGGCCTATCACATCTGCACTCTGAACCTGTTTCCTCCTCTATAAAATGGGAGGGTTTGGGCCAACCAGTCTCTGAGGTTGCCTCTAGCTCAGACATTCTACAATTTCTACTTTTCAGTCCTGCGCACTATATGTATGGCACGTATCCCTAAATGAACCTTAATAAACCCTTCTCTGTCGCTGTCTGCTTTCCCATCTGCCTTTTGCCCACTTTGTTCCCTTCTCTCTCTTCTCTCTTACCAGGAAGCATGTTGGGAAAGTACCAAAGTGGGACTATCATGGAGTGTTTAAATTTTCATTAGATGTGTGTGTGTTGTAACAAGGCATGCACAATTGATCATCTTGGCATGCATATTAATAATTGAAGGCTGTGGTACACGCTCCCTGAACTTTGTAAACAGCTCCTCTCTGAGCTTTGAAATGACAAGCTTTGCTCATAACTGAAAAACTGAGAGCAAGCAGGCCTATGGGGAGTTCCTATGAAGTATACATTATTAAAAAGCAAAGAAGATCAAAACCCAAAAGTCTCTCAGTTGGGAAACCTGGGGAAGTTTCTGTCAAATGGACAGGTTAAGAAATGACATCAAGATGAGACAAGGATGACATAACGATAAGATGACATACGAATGAGACGATTCACCTGTGCTAAAAGTTGTTTTCCTTTCTTCTCCATCAAATGAGCTTTATCCAGCTGGCCCAGAAGGGAAGAGAAAGCCCCAGGTGCCATGCCCGGATAGATGATGTCCGCATCTAGCATCTTTGATAACTGCACATCTGTGGTCAGAAGGAAAAAATGATCCCAAACAGAAGAGGACGGATGCTGTACTCCCCAAACTGTCGGCTGGGTTTAGCTGTTCCTCCTTGATGCTTTAAGCCAAGGCTCAGATGGAAACAATGCCTATTTGATTATATTTAATAGCTGGTCCTGGGGTGAAGACCAGAGATACGAAAAACGTTAGAACTTAAAGTTTGGCAGAACTGAGCACCAACGAAGCTAGAAAGTAACTGGTAGACTTTGATGTAGACCTTGAAATAAATCACAACTTTTTCTTTATGCTATTATTAACGGTCTTTGGTTTTTCCCCTTGGAGCAAATGCTATTTTTGCTCAAACTATGACGAGCAAGGTGAGGAGAGAGGTGCATCTCATCCAGCTTAATGAGCTAACACTAAATGACATTTCCCTTCTCCTGTTCAACCAGTCAGCTATTTCCAACAAAATCTACATAGGGACCCACACTTTTACCCTTGGAGCATTGCAGTGTACCTGAACTTTCCTGGAAGTTGTTAAATAAACTCTCCCTTCAGGACACCAGGCCAGCCTCACCTGCTCTAATAAGATAGTTCATCAATATGTCTACTTCCAAAGTGCCTCAGAACAATTTCCTGACACTCTTGGCTTTCTAATGGAGAAGCTGCCATGGGATGCTATGGAGACAGCATTGACACCATGGAGATCTTTTATGTGAGAGGGAGCACTCAGGGCTACTGCTAAATGACCAGGAGATTTGCAGCCACTTCAGAGAAAGAAAGCTGAGATGCCATTCTTGAATTTTAGAGCTTAATAAGCCTAAGCGAATTCTAACTCATAAAGCCAAAATGTGATTCCTGTGGTGTTTGCCAGGAATATTAATGCAGATAAATAGGGGTATGACTGGTTCTGCTTTTGGAAACTGCAGCAAGTGTGTCAATCACTGTGGACTTTAGCAGTTATTGTTAGAAGCAGCCCCATGTACTGATACCAAACCCACCCCACCACACTGAATGGAGCTGGGGAAAGCAGAAAATGTGGTTGAGACAAACATCACTCCATCAGACATGGAATGAGATATACTTAAAATTCAAAGGATGATGAAATGTGCACACACCTAGCAGGTTAGCCAGGTCACGGCTAATATTTTCATGATGAGTGTTAGGATTTAGTTCCCCTTTGCATCTGGGGAGTAGTTATCTTAGTAAAAGCACGTAGAAAAGAATGGAAAATTCTGAGGTTGCTCAGAGAGATATGCAATCTTCCTGTTCCACCTCAAAGGCTTAACTCCAGCTCAGGCTCACATTTAAGGTATCTCCCACCTTCAAGTCATCCTGAAGGGTCTTGGCTATCAAGGACTCACACGAAGGCCCTTGAGGCAATTCATGCCTGGGATGTGTACTCCTTAGCTAGCACTGTGGGCTGTCAAGATCAGCTGGGATTTTCACAATCTCTGTTGATATCTGCTGGCTGCTGAAATACTTCCCAGAATGAAATTCCAGGGCTAAGTGGGATCTCCCAAATAGTAGCAGGTAGATGGGAAATGCCAAGGTTGTTGGACAGTTACATTTGGGGATATGTCAACACGAATTTTCCTGTTGACTCCTTCATCCCAACTCTCCTAATATCCACTAGCTTGCTACCAAGTATCTGGTAAAGTACAGCGATTTCCAAAGAAAGCAATAGCAGTGAGCTCTGTTTTTGATTTGCTCGATTACACATGTAAGTTGAAACCCCATTATCCATGGACAGTGCCAACACCAATGCCAAAGTGCTCTGTGAGGTCCCTGGAAACTTCTGAACTCACTGTTTCAGGCTTCCTTCCTACCTTCCTTCCAATTTACTCATTCATTCATTTACTCACTCATCACCAGTATTTGTTGCATATTTCTATGTTCTAGACACTTGATACGTATTGATGACTAAGAGACATGTCCTTTCCTTTTGGATCCTTGTTCTAATAATCAAAAGCAGACAAATCATTAAATCATTACACATTTTGATAAGTGCTCTTAAAGACCTAAGAAGATCAGTGATGGTGAACAACTAGGAGAGAGTGGATCAGAAAGGCACCCTCTGAAGGGGTGGCCTTTCAGCCAAGACCTAAAGGACGAGAAAGATTCAAGCATGCAAAGATGGGGGGCGAGGGGGGGGGGTGCAGGGAAGAGCACATCAGAGGGAACCAGATGTGCAAATGATGCCCTGATGCTCGGAGGTGGGAGGCAGCTTTGATGGGTTCAGCAGGAAGGAGGTCAGTGGGGATGACGTGTGATGAGTCAAGGGAAAGCCAATGTTGAAGAGGCAGACAAGGAGAGCTTTATAGGCTGGGGAGAGGGAATGTTATTTTAAGAGCAGTGGGCAGCTACTCAAGGGATTTAAGTGGGGAAGATATGATCCGAATTATATGAAACGACATGTGAAAAACAGATTGAACTGGAGTAAAAGTAGAAAGGGAGAGACAATGTATGGCAAAAAGGGCAAAGTGCGTCCAAGTAGCCATTCTCCCCTTCTTCCTTACAATGAGAACTCCAATTTTATTCTGGAGAGCAATGGGCCCAGCCAAAAAAGTATATTTCCCATTTTCCTTGTAGCCATGCAGGGCCACATGTAATAATTCTGCACAATGAGACATAAATGGAAGTCTGTTGGGGATCTTTGGGAAAGTTTTGCTTTCTTGCTCTAAAGGTATGCCTTCCTCTTTCTTTTTTCCTCATGTGATTCCAGCCTGTAAGAAAAGATGTGATGGCAGGAGCAACAGCAGTCATCTTAGACAACTATCTAGGAAAAGCTAATAGTATCGTAGAAACCTTAGGCCTGACAACCTTGAACCACTGAACCACTGCCAACAAACACCTAAATCTGGATTTTTCTGTGTAAGAGAAGAAAAAAACTGTATTTGTTTAAGATAAAGTTTAGTAGGGTTTTCTGTTATTCACAGGTGGACACCATAGCTAACTGACACACTAAGCTATTATCTTAGTTCAGGCAGCCTGCACTTGAACGGTGGCAGTTAAAATGAAGAAAAGTGGGTCATTTGTGAATGCTGAAACAATGGGATTTCCTGATGCCCTAGATATGGGCTTTGATGGTGGAAGATGGTGCATATAAAAATTACTTATAGGATTTTGGTCTGACAATTTACTAAAATGAGAAGGAAAAACCCAAAGAGGAATAGGTTTGAAGATTAAAAGAATTCAATTTTTGATATTTTATGGACGAGGTGCCTAAGAGGTATCTGTGACAGTAATCTCCACTCTTGTGGTTTCCATGAGGTGGGATTTCCCTCAAAAATTCCAGGCCCTGCTCCATCCCTTCATTCCCTCCTTCTCAGGGAGAGAGGGAACCAGTCTGCCTGTGGTGCACACTCATTTCCTGTTCTCGTCTATGCACTGGGTGGAAAATACAGGTGCCAGCTCCAGAGGAAGAAGCCTGTGGCCTTCAGTGCTGCCTGTGGCCAGATGCTCAATCCTGAGGCCCAGCATTAGGAAGCCCATTATTGCTACAGATCTCAACCTCACTTTCCTGTTCAGCTTTTATGAGTAATGAAACACTGATGTTTGGATCCCCACATGCTAGACCTCTTTGTTTCTCTCTCAGCGGCTTCAGACCTAAGCCAGCTTATACCTGTATAAAGTTAGGTACATGGTATTCTTTCAGCCATGAGATCAGGGCCTCATTTTAATAGATGCTTCTTTCAATAGATATGGCCAACGAATACTAAATTCCTCCCCAGTTCTAAGGTGTGTCCGCCTTCCTATCTCCAGTGTCAAAGTCAAGTCAAGCGTTGAGTCTTGCCTGCCAGGTGGGACTGTAAACGGCATAAGAATGAGAATTTATTTAAAATGGATGCTAGTGAACAGAAGGTAATCGGTAATCATTCTACTGTTCAGGTATTTGGCTTCTTGCCATAACTTTGTTGGAGTTGTATTATTAGAGTTGTGTGGCCTTTTCCTCTCTCCCTTCTCCCCATTACAAATCCACCCTTACCTCTCCTCTAGCCACTAATCCATTCTTTGCTTCCCTCCTTTAAAAAGTGGTATCATTTTTGAATGCCATTAGTGTTCTTGATCCTATCCCTGGAAACCCTAACTTCAGAAGTGCTGGACACACACCGTTGGATAAAGGGCCATTCCTCAAGACTGGGGAATCTATGCTATTCTATGCTGCTGCAAAAATGGTCTTTTGACCACAAAGTCATATAAAAACACTTTTACATTTAAGATTCTGGTTTTTCATGTCCCTCTCTCACCCATCCTAACAGATACATTATCCCTTGGGTTTACACTGATGAAAGAGGTGATAGGCATTTTGGCACATTAGAACATTGAAAATAACATTTATTCTCGGAATGAATATGTAAATCGCATATGTTGCGATCCCGTGCGGGGCCCTTGCACCTGGTATGGAATGGAGCAGGGCATTGTGACAGTGTCATTCAGTGGCTTTTACCAGGCAAGGGAACATCAGCAGCTGTGATGCATTAGGCTGCTGTGACGTTAACTACAGACACAGATAGAGTGCCCATAAAAAAAAATACGCCCTTTTTTTGAATAGAGCCCTGGGTAATTACCCTGACTATTGTTCTATAAGAAAGCCCCATTTATACTCCTTCATCAATTTAGGATCTAGACATGAAAAATCACCAGCATTAAGTAGTTAGGGCCATTTGCTTTCCAAATGAAGAAAGGACAAAAGATAATCCTGCAGAAAAGTCTCGACTTCTGAGCCGCCATGTTGACAGCCAAGCTCACCTCAAATAAAGGATCCTGAGGAGGAGTTTTTCTGTCGGTACCTTCTTCCTAATCAGAGCCCAAGGACAATGCGTTCAGGGTCTGCTTCCTACTGTAGCCCTAGAGGGACATGCGGGGCTGTGCGGACAGCCACCCCGCAGGTGTGGTGTGAACTGCAGTGGGTCCAGCCGGCACAGACAGATCTGGCTGCCCTGCCCTGGTGGCCGGGCTTGGTGTTCTGAGGAAAAGCTACAGAAACGTTGCTCACCTTGAGAAGCAAGCTCTCAGGGCAGGGTCCGTGTTCCTCCAAGTTGCCACAGGACATGAAATAGGTTATGAGGTTTGCCATTCAATATGGAGGAGAATGGGAAATTATTGAACTACTTACCCCCACATGAAAAAAAAAAAATGAAATGAAATACAAAAGGCAAAATCACAACAAAACAGATGGCCCCCAAAATTTTACTTACATTGAGTGAGGATTCCAGTTAAGGCATTTTTAAAATTCTCCTTGGCTTCCTCCATCTCTTGCTCATGGGTGGCTTTTTCGTTCATTAGCCGGCGGACGTGGCTGTTGGCCGACTGCACCATGGAATAGAACTGGTTTGCGGAACGCCGATTCACTTCCCCTCGTTCAATCCAGGAAAGCAGCACTGTGATAGCCTCTGAAAACTTGCTATCATCTGGAAACGGAAAACCACCAAGGACAAATCATGCGAAGGCAAGAAAATATGCTTTACTTTGGTTCCTCTGAAAAGACAGAGCACGGCTCATCTTAGCGGATAATATTTTCAGAACCTGACAAATTAGCTTTTCTGAGACAAACTTCTCTATCACTTAACTTCTCTTTTCTCATTGAACTCCACAGCACCATACAACCATCCGAAGAACAAAGTGGGGTTCAGCCTCTCGTTTACCAACATCATGAGCTCAATTTTAGAAGATCTGTTCTGGGCATTCTTTGTAATAGGCACAACCTCATTCTTCCATCAGACTCTGATTTCTCTTTCTTAAGATTGGCTTGAAAAACTGTTATTAATCTATTTGGCCTCCACTTCATTTCTCATTCCTTCATCAGAAATATTATACAGTGATACTAGTTTTCTGACTTGAAATCAGCTGAGTTAGTGTCAAAATGTGGAGGATAGATTAAATTACTTTAAAACTGGTTGCAATGTAAGATATCGTTCCCAAGGTGGTAGCAGGAGTAAGTCAATTCTCGTTCTACTGCAGTTCAAAACTAATTTCACTTTGGGTTTGATACAGCATATTTGGTTAGGCTGAAAAATAAAATATTTTCTTGTTTTCAACCAAAGAGGACCTGTTCCGTGGGGTGGTCAGTGTTTGCCTTGGAAAGCTACTGGAAACACATCTGAACCTGGTATAAGGGGTGTATGTGGGCAACATAGGAGTGAGGAATGAGGTTCCATCTGTAAATAAGTGATAACGTTTATTTCAAAGAAACCAGAAAGACTTGCCTGTTCACGAATGGGAACTGGAACAGACCTGTGTTGTGCGGCTTGGAGGTAGAGAAAAAGCAAGTTTGAAGGTGATTAAGTTAATTAGAACTGGTAGTTGTATGTCAGTTATTACAACATTAATCGATCCTACTGCCGAAGGCTCATTGTACATTTCGCAGGCTAACTGTAGGGAACAAGTCTTTCCTTTGTTATTTTTCTACCCTTGGGACATGTGATTTAAGAAAAATATCCTACATTTTTCCAGTAAACTGGGTACAGTCTGAACTGTAAAAATAAGGAGTAAAATTAGACTAGAAGATTCAGATTCATACTCATTTATTTGACAAATCCTGAGAGCCTATGATGTTCTCTCCACCGAAGGGACATGAGAGACATCCTCATGCGTTGTTTTCACACACACACACACACACACACACACACACACACACACTCACTCTCTCTCTCTCTCTCTCTCTCTCTCTCTCTCTCTCTCTCTCTCTCTCTCTCCAGATGAGAAGATAGAGCATGATTCATGTTTGGTAAAGGTGTTTTAATTTACCCACCATATGTTTTTTTTAATCAACCATTGTTGTTAGTATTTTATACATGATACCAAACCTTCATTTGTGGAGCACTTTGTGAATTTTGTAGAGCACTGTAGAAACACCTTTAGTATCTTTTACCCCTGGAACCCTCTCACAGACCAGGGTACAACCTCCTTACTGTGGCTGTTGCTGGCTCAGGAAGTATGTGCACTGAATACAGAAGGATCAGCCTCACTCAGTGCGTATGGAGTGTGCTCCACCTTCTCCAGGACGGAAAGCAGCTAATATCGACAGGCTGTTGATCAGCCACCATTCCAAGCCCCCTCCCGCCGCGGCAGTGTCTGAGCTTGGGGATCAAAGCTTTTTTTCTGTGCAAACCTGCCCCCTCTGCCTTCATGCTTTCACCAGAGGAGATAACTGGCCCAGGGAATGCCCACAGGGCACCCTGCAAGTGAAAGACTCAAGTTTCCTTGAAAATCTCAACCCACAGGCATGAGACACACTCATTCAGTACCACAGCTGGCTCATACAATTTTGTTAACTCTGGAGTTTCAGTCTAAGTTCAACCCTCAGTGAACTCCAGCTGCAGTGGTTTCTTATCTCATTTCATGGACCGGAGCAGCTTGTATAAGATAAAATCCATCATACAACTTAACATTACGTTCAGCCCACGGAGAGGCCCATAATTTAGCATTATGTTTGTGAGAGGCCCACTGCGACTGTTACAGTCAGAATAAATTTTGCTTCCCTCGCACTCTCTACCTCTCTCCCTGCCAATATATGTTAGGAGAATGGACCTCCGAAAAGACAGCAGAAATAAACCTAACGCTTATAAGAAATCCTTTTTTTCCTTTTAAAAAATAACAACAACAAAAAAGAAAACACTGACTTCATGTACCATTTTTCCCCTTTGCTGTGACTTTCATCTCTACATAACACAAAGAAAAATCCTCAATGTTTTTGTCATAGAGCTTACGAGGAGAAGAGAGAGCAATGCTGTCTCAGCTTTCTTCCCCTTGCATACCAGTAGTTTTTCCTTCTCTCGCTTGAGGTCACTCAGTTCATAAATATCCTAATTTACTGTCAGAAAAAAGTGCTTAAATTTTTAAAGTGTATGTTTGTTCAAATGATCTAAAAATCAAATTTTATTGTTCTTCACTCCTAGACTTAGAGTATAAGTTCACCAGCAGATTATAGTTAATTGATAGTTTTCAGAAACAGAAACAGCATATTTAGGATTAAGCAATTAAAAACATATAATTTAGGGGCCAGTCCCATGGCTGAGTGGTTAAGTTCATGTGCTCCACTTCCATGGCCCAGAGTTTTACCAGTTTGGATGCTGGGTACAGACATGGCACCGCTTGTCAGGGCTATGCTGGAGCGGTGTCCCACATGGCACAACCAGAAGCACTCACAACCAGAATATACAACTATGTACTGGGGGGCTGTGGGGAGAAGAACTTAAAAAAGAAGATTGGCAACAGATGTTAGCTCAGGTTTCAATCTTTAAAAAATATATATACAATTTAAAAAGTAAGTAGGCAAAAGACATTTCAACAAGAAATAGGCAGAATTCCATTAGTTTAAAAGAAGTAGTCATGCGTCGCTTAACAACGGGGATGCATTCTGAGAAACTCGTCGTTAGGCAATTTTGTCATTGTGGGATCATCACAGAGTGTACTCACAAACCTAGATGGTATAGCCTACCATACACCTAGGCTGTGTGGTACTAATCTTATGGGACCACCATTGTATGTGTGGTCTGTCAGAGACCAAAACATCATTAGGCAGCACATAACTTTATATAGTTTTAAAAACTCCCAATTTCATCCTCATTTCCGAACTTTATGAAACTGGCAAGCCAATGCATGATCGATGTATTGACACTCAATTTAAACGTAAAGAACATCAGTTAAGGCATGACTGGTAAGTGTAGTCAATATCTGTTGCCATGTAAGAAGTAACTTTATATTAATTAACACTAGGCCAGTAACTCTCTCTGAATGGCTACAGGAGTGAATTGGGAGCGGTCATTTTCAATATCCAACTGTAAATTCAATTTTGTATTCAGTAGAAAGATCAACTGAGAAAACAGAAAACAATATAAACTAATTTAAACAGGATTTAGATTGCAGCATTATTAAAGCTATTCATGTGGAAAGAAATTAACACTGCTCATAAAAATCACATCAAAGATGCACTTATAAAAATTCCAGATACTTTCTGTGAACATGCTTAGGCCTAACTCTGAACATGGGTGCAGTTTAGAAATTAGAATGTGCAGATGTGCTTTTCCCACAGAAAGAACTGGGAAAATTGGCATATTATGGAATGAATATAGACCATTTTCTCATTAAAAACTGCTCAATGGTTTCTAATCAGGGTCCTCACAATGTCACATCTGGGTTACCGCAAATGTCTGCTCCACGGCCTCCCTTGATTTGCGTTTTGCCCTTCAATCCATCCCCCATTCCTTTCTCATCCTCTTCTCTGTTAAACAGCATGGCCAAGCCTCCCTGCCTGAGCACTGGCTATGCACTCATCCTAGGGGCCTGCACATTCCTGGTCCAGCTGTCTGTTATTCTTCCCTTCGGACTCAGCAGAGGTGCCTTTCATCAAGGAAGCTTTCCTGGAACCCTAAAATGAATTGGGTGTCCCTTTGCTATGTTTCCACAATTCCCTGCATATCCTGCTATTAAAGTATTGGTCACTCTGTACAGTAATTACTGGTTTATGGATCCGTCTCCAGTTTTGAGGGGCTAACATGAGAATAAAACTTCTGTTAAAAACAAGATCCAAAATAGGCACTTACGCTAAGCCCCCCAACACCAAACTGATACTTAATTACAGTTTCAGCTCTCCCAGAAACAGAATCTTAAACCAGTCAATCAGGAATCACCTGGTCAGCACTAGTGAGATCGTCTACCTGACAGACCCCTGCAGTCCCCTAAAGGGAAGTGACCTTGCCACAACCGATCCACTTTTTGCTAGTACAACTTCCTTGTCCTGCTCCCTTCTGCCTATAAAAGTCTTTCATTGTGTGCAGCTCCTCAGAGCTGCTTTCTCTCTGCTAGACGGGATGCTGCCCGATTCACGAATTGTTGAATAAAACCAATAAGATGCTTAAAATTTATTCAGTTGAATTTTGACACTTCCAAAACATATTCCAATCTTCTGGTCACTCTGAGATTTTCTCTTCGTAGAGTATATTTCATCACACTTTATTTCTAGAAGATTCGCAGTGATTAGTACTAGAAAGCCACAGATTCATGGTCAAAAGTTGGGAAACATCAGTTGATAAATAAACATTTAAGTCCCATGTGAAAGAGTATTTTCACATTGTTTGCCAGAGATAAATGTTCTCATGGCACTTAAGCTCCCTGGTCCTGTTATCTGTCAGGCCTCTGAGGTCACTGCCATTGGCAAAAAAAGTTAAGAGTAATGTCAGATAACCACACAGAAGCAAAGTCTTCTGCAGCAAAGCGCTAACCAGCTTATCAAATGACTCAATCTTTTTGAAAGCATTTTCAATTCTGGGAAGTTAATAACCGTTTTTAGCTTTGTGAAGAATAAATAAGATTCTAATTATTATCTATTACTACCTGAATCCATACCCATCTCATTTCATTTCTGGTTACCTTGACATTGTCAACCTCCCTCCCTTCCCTTCTCTTCCACGTTTATTGAGCACCTGGCATATGGTAGACATTAAAAAAACTGCGTATGGGATAAATCTTTGCTATTCAAAGACCACAAGCATGAACCTCATTTGGGAGCTTGTTGAAAAGGCAGACTCGCCCTTACTCAGGCTTCTTGACTCACAATCTGCATCCTCTTCCAGGTGATTCATATGCACATTAAAGTTTGAGAAGTACTGGAAGAAATCACTCAAGGAAAGCCAGGAGAGCAGGTTAGAAGCTCGTCTAAGTTAAGAGAGAATGAAAAGCAGAAATGGAAACCTGAGATAGTGGAGACTATTAAAAGGATCTGATGTGATTCTTAGGAGCTTTGTGAAGCCCTGACCCTAAAACCCCTCCCCCATTTAAAGAATAGCTGCTTAAACATCTGTCATCCCTATCCGAGGGAAGAAAATGTGAAAAAAAAGGTTGAAGGCTTGGAAATGGGCATAGAGATTACCACAGATCCTTTCGATGGAATGCTGGACATGGACTAGAGGACCCTTTCCAGCCCCTGCTGGGATGATCTGATCCTACAGGGGTGTGAACCTTTGATTGTCTTGGACTAGGTTATTTTACGACTCTGTAGGGATAGAGCATAAATTGTGAAAAACTGATAACAATGCAAATAATTCTTCTCCATAGAAATCCAAATGAATTTCTGTCCAGTAGGAAACATAAATCTTTATAAAGCAAATTCTGTTTTGAACCAGTTTTAACTTACTGATTTCCCCATTCATTAGTGAGTTAAAATCATTGGCATGTTTATTTTTTATTTGTAAGATGGTCATGATTTCGCTGCCATAGTATCCTTCAGCAGCCCTTGAACTGCAAGCTCATCAAAGGCAGAGCCATGCTGCAGTCCCATCTGAAACCCCAGGGTGTGGCACGGAGCCCAGGACTCGGCAGGTGGGGGACTTTAACCAAAATGATGTGTAGATAATGAAGGGGAAAAGGAAGCAAATTGGTAAGTAGTTTTTTCTTCCCCTTTGTGTGCAGAGGAAGATTTGGCTTTGAATTTCAGAACAATAGGTGGTTAAAATTCAGGCCATGGACAGTGAATATAAAAACTTAGGTGGGCTGTAGGACCCTTATTGATGGCTGAGTCAATAAAGGAACAACAGGAGGGAAGATTCCATGTTCGAACAAAATGTCTTGAGAATGAGAAAAACAAAAAGGAAGGCATTCTACAACACTTTTCTTTCCAAAGAAATAGGGACATGCACACATGTGCATGCACACATAGTGAATGGTGTGTCACTGATTTCTGGCTTCTATGATAGCTGGAAATAGCTCACATTGTACAATAACATGTTGACCCAAGAAGAATGGGAATTCCAGGATGGCCAAAGCATTGCTACTGCCACATTCCCAAAGTTTCACTGTGTGTCCCTAAACAGTGGACACCCCTAAACAAATCTTCATTTTCTGGCTGCTCAGTTAAGCATCAAAATGGCTGGTACCTTACTTATCCTCCAAATCATGGATAGCATAAAAGGCTAAAAGGCTATACGAATGGTTAATGCGCCCCTCTATCTCCCCCCGCCACACACACACAGACTTCCCAACTATTGAGTACCTGTAAAAGATGAGAAATTAAGGGAAGCAATATGAAAATGCACTGATTATTTCTGCTTTGGGGTCAAGCAAAATGCTTCCAGCTGGAATGGCCTACCTTGCCTCTGTGAAGGTCAGAAATGCCCAAGGAAGCGGTTCCCACGTGAGCTCCTGTGCTTCATATTTCCTTTGCCCTAAGAAAGGCAGCCTGGCTTTTAGCTAATGGAACTTCCACTTGGCTCGTAGCATTATTGATTTTTACTTTCTTGGCACTATAAATATTGACAACCATCTCAGCAAAATGCTGGCGCCACCTCCACCCTTTCCCCCTCTGGCAGGCTGACAGGGGCAGTTCTGTATGCAAATCGGAGCCTAGTCCTCCAGAAATTAGGGATGCTGATCCCAGGAGGGCTGAATTCCTAATGACACATCAGGGAAGCCCAAGGGCGATGCTTGCAAAGCTTTGTCAAAACTTCACCTGATGCAGAGAGAAACTCTTCATTTCATCACATAATGAAAGATTAGGTGAAGCTTTCCAAAGGGGGTAAAAAGTACACAAAAACTTTTAAATGCTCTTGCCAGGAGAAACCCCCAGTGAATTAGGATATAATCTTTCCTCACTGTCGAAATCAATCTCTTCCTTCCACAGTCCAAACACAGGGTTCCTCCAGGGGTGGATGGTCTCTGTTAGACACACTGAAATTCATTATCTCATCTGCCTGGTGCTACTGTTTCCAATAAAGTGTAATTATGGTGTTATTGAGCTCCTTCTCACTTTCTCAGAGCCATGCTATAAACTTTGGGTCTGTGAGCAGTTACTTCCCAGTCAGTCTTCATTAAGTTGAATTGTCTCAGAACAATGTCTATTTAATCAGCAGGGTGCCCGCTAATTTTCTTTTTTAGAATTGGTATTAACGTAACAGACACGCTAGTGCCTTATACACTATACAATTACAACTCATTGTTTCCTCTGACTTCAGATGGCCCAGTGGCCGCTGATTGGGGTTACCTGGTCCCAGATGATCCCCTCTCCCTCAACCCACCACTGCCTGGCTGGTTGCGTCTCTTCTAGACAGCACCCTGCTCTTCCCATGCATAATAGTGAGTATGTACAGAGTGCTTTGTAATTGCCTCTGTCACTCAAGAAACCTAAACTCTCTGAGGCAGGGGCTTGCATGCTGTTTTCTTTCCTCCCAGTGCTTAGCACAGTACCAGGCATATAAAAAGAGCTCAACAAACACTTGTAGAGTGAAAGGAATGATGGCCAAGCACATATCATTTCCATACACCTCTGGTCATGCCTGGTAGCACTACTGGCTGGGAACGCACCATGCTCATAGATCCAAACAGCTAAGGAAGAGAGAAAGAAATGAATTTAGTGAGCAGCTACTACGTGCATAGTTTTAACACTGGGCAGGATATGGGAACCTTGTGGGCCATCATAAAGACTTGGCTTGCATAGATTTTGCTGGATAAAGCTGATTTTCAAAAAGAAAATTTAAGAATAAACAAGTATATTGTAAAATGGGAAAAAAAAAATAAACCTAAGATAGCAAGATTTCTCAGGGGAGAAAAAAAAATCAAATCCAATTAGGTATTTTCACATTGCATCTCCATTTCCTTTCTCACCCAGTCTTCTTCACTAGGTCTCGACTGCATTTTTATCTCCACATCAATGAAATCATCTTCAGGGAAACAGTTTCCCTGGCTCCTCCTGTCTGGCTTTGCAGCGTTATAAGGAGCATGGAGTGGATTTCCTCTCTGAGGCAGCCAATTTCCTAAGCAATTAAATGCTGTTTATATTCCAAACCCTGAGCTTGGGTTGAAATTGTCAAGCTTGATATTACCTGACTGTTGCCTAAGATGTATCCCCAGCTAGTTCATTCTACTCTAACAGCCATCTATTAAAATTTCCAATCTGTTCTCTCCTCAAGGGATCACACAGTACTTGGCAAAGGTGCAGCTTCTAAATTCTGCAAATTATACTCATCTACATAAATATATATTTTTGAAATGGCAAGGCTTGCAAATTACTTCACCAAATTGACATTCCCATCTGCTATCCTCTAACAGGAAAGGCAATGGTGTGTACCTCTTACACGTATCGGCACTTCTGTGCTGGTTTCTTAAAAAGAACATACCGTAGATGCCAAGCTTTTGTGAAATCCCTCCACGAGGTCACAGAACCAAGGCGTTAGTCTTTACCACTTCTAGGTGCGGACATGACTGAATACGGTGTAGTCTGTGAAGCTCACAGGCTGATACTACACAACGTACTGGGTATTTTAAAAAAAATTATTTGTTCCAAAATCAACACTCCTGGTTGATGTTGCTCTTTCTCATTCTGGCCACTCCTTATGGTTTCTAGCCTGAATGGAAAAGTGAGATGATGCCTGCATTTGCATTTTATATGCTTTTTATTAAAGGGACAGCTACAGCGTATGTATTGAAATCTGTAAGACACACCTTTTCAGAGCAGCAGAACATGCACCAAAAACATTGGCAAGAAGCACTCTGTGGTTAAAATGGGACATTTCAGTGGCAACTGCAGCTGATAAGGGCTTCCCAAGGCCTGGACAGGGGATGAAGGCTAGAAGAAGTCTTTTTTTAAAAAATTATTTTTTAAAGAAATAGAATGTCAACTTCCTATCTTCATAAAATAGGTTTTGGGCAGCTTTTCACATATTTTCTTCAGTGTAAACATCCAATCCACTTTACACACTGCCATCAATACACAAGCTATGCTCTAAAATACTCAAAGGATCAATCACATCTCTCCTGTTGTAAGAAATCTTTAATGGCTTCCCCATTGTTTATGGCATAAAACCCAAATCCAGTGTCAGCCTTCAGGGCTCCACCAACTGGCCCCAGACTGCTTTTCCAGCTTCACCTTGCTCTATAAGCTTTCATGCAGTGTGCGTGTTTGACGGAGCAGGTGACTTGCCTTTCTCCCCCATGCCTTTGTTTTATTTACTTAGTTATATCTATTTATTACATGTGTCATTATTCCCAGGGCTCCAGCTTCTGACTAGGAATTCTTTAGACCCCTTCTTCTCCTGAGGGAAAAATCTCGCTTATCCTGCAAAGTTCAAATTCTGCCTTCTCTGTGAAGACTTTCTTGAGAACTTCCTCAACATTATTCGCACTTGTCTCTGAGTTCCCAAAGCATGTTGCTCACATGTTGGTTGACAATCAGGTCATTGGCTCTGTATTACAGTTAGTCATTTACTTGTAGACACCTACATGTGGCCAGTGACCGTGACCTATGTTCTGTCATTAAAACCTGGCATGTCCAATGGCCTGAGGAGGGTCTGACCATCATTTGCCTGTAAAATGCACAGATGCTGTTTAGGTCACACAACTTTGATCAACAATGGAACAGAGTTCACACACATCATCCTAACTTCGAAATCTGGTCCCTCCCCAATCCTCTGTACTAAATGATAGGCAGATTCTAAAGCGTCCATGTCTTTCTCTCCCACAGCATCAAACACCGGAAGAGGAGCACAGCAAACATTTAAAGAAAAGAAATATATGTGCTCTTCTTCCTAATTATCCTGTAGGTGTTAGGAGTGTCCTTCAATTTCATCTCTAAAGACAGGGATCCTAGTCTACATTTCTCTTCTATCCTCCACAGACCCCACCTCCGTTTCGGATGTGCTTCAAGGGAGGTGGAGGGTCCACCACAGGTGCAAACTCTACAGAGCCGGAGAAACCCCAGGACCTGCCCAACCACAGGAGTAGACACTGGCCCAGTCAATCAACACAAGTCAGAAGCTAGTAGCCTGCTTTGGGGCTGGCGCTGATGACTCTCGTGCCCCTCCTTCCATGAGTTTTGTTGATTACACTACTCACTTATTCATGAGAACACACGTGAAAGCACTGGAAAGGGGCAGGGCTGTGTTCCAACCAACATGTGGAAATCCAGGTGTCTCCTGCTTCCAGGTGACCCAGTTCACATGAAATCAGCACATGAAGGGACAACAAAAACACATGGGGTTTCTGCGCTTTGGGATCACTGCGTTTTTCTTTTAGTGAGCACTGGCTAACGCTGAGGAACGACAGCGAGCGTGAACGGCCTCATACCTTTCAGCTTCTCGGCCAGCAGGGCGGCCTCGTGCTCCGAGTAGTGCATTATGGCTGGCGGCGAGGGCGGCCGCAGCCGATCCTCCTCCAGCTTGCGCCGGTGCCGCTCCTCGCGGGCGCGCATCCTCTGCTTGCATTCCCACTCGTAGAAGTCGTCCCTGGCCTGGGCAAAGTCCACGTGAAGGCGGCCTGAATCCTTTTTGTCCGTGCTAGACCCCAATCGCATCCGGTAACCTGAAACCAATGGAAAGTCAGGTCACATCACAGTGCAACAATGACAAGGGTGCAGTTTGGTCCAGGCCCCCGGGGTGCACTAGCAGGGAGCTCTCACTTATTTCTGTGCCCTTACAAAAGACACCCTCCCCATGGGAGGTGGGAAGCAGTTATCTTCCCCCGGAACCTGGAAGCTCTGCCACGTTAAGCCTCTTATAAATTTGGGGATAAACACACCTCTGGGAGGTGTCTCACAGGGTCACCTGCCAGTCTTCAAGCCAGTGTTACGGAGGATGATCTCAAGAACCAAGGTACTTACCACAACTCCTTCTTCCCTCTGGCTTCCAGGAAGCTCAGAAACAAATTTGGCATGTAGCATTTTTCCCCCTTTTTTATGGCCTTGATATTATATTTTCAATTTGCTGTAACTCTATTGCATAAGCTCTCAAATTCTTTTTAGAAAGAGGTGGAGTAGGAGTAAATAAAGAGTATCTATGTTATTTAAAAAGATCTACAAAGCAAATTCCACCACACCTCAGTCACAGGCTATCACTTCATTCCCCTAGAAAACGCTGCTGCTCAATTCTCTCTCGGCAGCTGCTAAAGCCACAATTACCGAGGCAATTTTGCAATGCTGTTTTATTTCCACTTATCCTCTAGGGCACGCAGGAGAATATTTTACCTTCAATCAAGTGGCCTCGCCTCTGCCTTCCTCACAGCCCGGCGGCACCTCATCTGGCATGCAGCACAGCACAAATTGTCCACACAATCTTTGAAGGCCGCGGGAGTGCATGCGAGAGCCCAGAGCTAGACCAAAAACGGGCCTGGAAATCTTTGGGGGATTTACTATGAGCTACCCAACATAGAAAGATTATGAAGAGAAACTTGATCTGAGAAATCAACACAAACAGAACCAAAACCAGCCAGTGAGCCTAACTTCAAATGAGGAAGACTCAGCTTTGAGGTTGCTCTTCAGTTTGGGGTACTCAGATTTTGAAAACATAAATTCAGGTCCCAGCGGGACCACGGCTGTCAGGGGTGGCCGGAGGAGAGAGCAAAAATAAGCACTTTCGCTGTGCAGGGACTTTGCAAAGAAGAACCCACTGTGAAATGCTAGGTTGCACTGCACTGATGTTCAAGATCTCGTGGTAGATTTCAATGGATTATCTTGGTATTTGGGGTTGAAACTCAGCTGAAAAATCCCTGTTGAGGCTGGCTTTTCCCCAGCAGGGCACTTCACACCTTTGAAAAGTTACAAATATGAAACAGAGCTCACATCTGATTCCTGGTATGCCCTTCTCCCTCCTAGCTTTCATCGGTGGTATCTAAAAATGGTAAGATATAATACCTACAAAAAACACCAACATCTGATCACAGATGAGCAGAATTAATGCTAAAGCAGAGTGTATCTTGGTTGTGGGCCATGGAAACTTAACAAGTCAGCAGGCACAATGATATATACATAACAGCTGAGCAGGCAGGATGGCCTGAGACTGGCCAGCTGTCCCAACTGGCCAGGCAACTTTCCCCTGCTCATGTCCGGAGCATCGCTTTTCAGACATCTCTGGTTCCAAAAAGCACCCTCTCTTTCACCAAAACATCATCATTAAGGCCTTAAAAGAGACCCTGATGAGGCTGAGTCTAAAATTAGCTCGGCCTTCAAATTCGAACGGCCCTAAAATTAGACAGGCCTTCCAGCTGGGCTCAGGCTCGCAGAAGCTCGCAAGCAGGAGGGGCAGCCTTCCTTCCATCCTGCCCCTCCAATTAATCAGCCTTTCAGATCTTCCCTGGACTGATGCTGCAGCCTCTGCGGGGCAGCTGAGGCGGAGCCAGGAGACTCCTGTGCCCCAAGGGCAGGGAGGCCGGAGGTGAGGCTTTGGCTGTGGGTTCCTCCTGTCACAATGGGGCAAACCGGGGAACAGTCAGGGCCCCGCTGAGAAGCAGGACAAGGGCCCAAGCTGGGAAAAGCAAAGCATCAAGTCATAAATAAAGGAATACCTTTCAGGTGCCTAAATTTGGGCCTCTTTGTCTTTGGCAGTGTCTTATGGGGTTTCTGATTGGGTTTAAGCATCGTATTATGTCAGTGTTGAAAAGCACCTATGATCTAGTCTAATCCTCTCATTTAATGGGGGGGTGGGGCAGGTAAAGTAATAGTTTGATTGGGAGAGCTGTGCTTGGAACCCAAGTTCCCAGACAGGGTTCCTGAGAAACAAGAATCAGCCCTTCTTTATCATCATCCGGATACTGGTGTTAAAAACAACCATTTACTGAATGGCTCCTATGTTGCAGGCGCCCTGCTAAGCACTTAGTATCCATTATTTTGATTTATTCCTCATAACAACCCTAAGAGGTAGTACTGTTACTGTCTCGATTTTGCAGATGAAAGAGGCTCAGAGAGAGGTTGTCTTGCCCAGGGCATGTGAAACCCAGTGCATGCGCTCGACAGAATCCTCCATTGTCTAATAGATTGCTCTGATGCTATAGCAAAGAATACGTGAAAAGTAAAACAGAGCTGTTAGTGTGCTGTAAAATATTTTCAGTCTATGTTTTGTCTTCCATCTCCATTTTGGAATGCTTTCAGATTTTTTTTTTCCACTTTGTAAGGTTTTATCAGAATAACGGTTTTAAAGTTCTCCATATCACTAGTTCAGGAAGGTCTGTGCGGGGCTGGAATAACCCCAAGGCTGCTGGGGTTTGCAAGAGAATTTCATGGCAATAGGGGCCACCTGCAGAGATGAAGTAAACCTGGCAGTAATATTCAGCTGTGTGTGGTTTTTTTCCTGTTCTCTTCTCACCTCCCCCCATTAGCTTTGCCTCAGGAATAGGGAGGTGGTGCTCTGAGTGACAGACTGAAATATGCAGATGGAGAGTGTGAGGGAATGGCAATGAGTCAAATATAAAAATACGTCCTTCTGAAGCCACGTTATCAATACCGGCCCCACAATTCTTAGATTTGGCAAAGGCATTGTTGACAGACTCCATACACTTGCTTCAACACCCACAGAGTGGAAGGCGGCATTAGGTCTAATTTCAACATCTGTAAAAGTTTCCCATATAAACTGGCACCAAAGAAGCAGGGATCATGGGGCGGGCTTAACCAAGCTAAATGCACTCGCAACTGGGCAATGATTTGGGCCTTCCCCTAGGGCCCACCAACTATTTTCTGTGAGCAACTGACCTTGATTTGGTACCCTGGTGTCTAGAAAGTGAACCAATTTTGAAAAACTGAAATTATGCTGAGAGAGTACTTTATCCCCCCAGAGAATCACATCCAATAATAATAATGGTCCTCAGTATTCATAATATTGCTTTTCATCTAATAAGCACTTGAGAACATTAATTAGAAACGATGGAATTCCTAAAGACGGGGTGGTGGGGGACCGTTCCTGTGGTGAGGTACATTCACAGACTTAACAGAGAGCTTCTGGCAGGCAAGGAAAAAGGCAGAATTCCTCCTCTTCTAGCCCCAAACTGTGAGGACTTTATTGTGCATTAAGGGAAAGGGGAACAAGCTCATATTAACATCACAAAACATAACAAAATGCCTGGAAAACCCCTTATGTAATGCAAAGTACCAGAAAGGTAAATGGCTTTATCAACCATGAATTCCTCTGCAAAGCGAATGTGACAAAAATTCTTCTTGCTTTTCCGAATCGCTGTAATATCACCGCACTGCTCAAAGACTTCTTGAATAATTTCCTCAGTAGCATTTTCTGGTAATCCTCCGACAAACACAGTCTTACACCCAGGAGGTCGTTCTCTTGTGGAAGGAGGTGGAAGATCTAATAATCACAACAAAACAGAAGGTTTGGCCTTTTATTTCTCTGCGCTGTTTTTTTCAGGTTCACCCGGCAAAAGCCAGACTTGCAGAGTAACTTTCTTCGTTCTGAGTAATGATAGATTTCTATACCAACTTACATTGATCCTGGGCTGTCTTGTTTTTTAAGTTCCTCTCCCTTCCTCCTCCCAACCTTTCTTTACTGTCTCTGTTCATTTCTACACACAGTGGCTATGCTTGTCCGCGAACAAAGATAAAGCAAATGTTAGCATAATTTCATTTCTCCTTCATAATGCAGAAGTGTTTTTTTCCCAGAAAAAAGGGGAAAAACACTTCACAAAGTACAAAGCACGATGAAATGACAACGTGATGAAAAGCCTCGGCTTGCTATCTGCTTTGTCTCATGGCGGGATAATGGCGCAGTAAGGCGGGACACAGGGAGCAGACATGGAAGCACGCGCACGACTTACTTGGCCGGGAAACACCGGGCCTGGAAGAAATACTTTTTTAAAAAAATTATTATTATTCGCATTTAAATGAGCAAACTATTAAATTTGGGGGAGGCTGTCTAAAAAGATAAAATGTACACTGTCACAACATTTTACCTAGTTTATATGTAGATTACTAAAGCAATCTTCTGAAAAGTCCACTTAAAAAAGGCAACACTGATTAATATGAATAAAAAAAAATTCTAGCTATTTAAGCCCATAAGCGTAGTATCTGAGGCTAAATGGAAAAAAAAATTCTCGCCCATTTATTTCATCAAATGTATGTTTCCTTCAAGCAGATGCAATTTGGTCCAGAAACTCTGAGATGCAGGCTCCCCCCAAAACTGCAAACTGCCAAATTAATTCAATTTTCCATCTAGCAAAACACATTTCAGAGTTTTTTCTCCCACATTTGTGAAGATGGATGGAAGTGCTCACGTATTTCACACTATGTTCTGCAGCAAATGCTAGGCTTCATTGCACGCAAAAACATTCTTAATGCTCGATATGCATCCTCAAACATACTGCCTTCAGGGTATCAATTTAGCTCCTGGACAGACACATGGACACATGCCCATATATTTGTCCTAATCTAGAAATAGAGACTTTCTGCAGAATGGATCCCCACTCTGTGTATCTATGTGGCAAAATTTTGAGTCATATCTGAACATGAATGCAATACTACACTAAAAAAGAAATTTAAATTGATGAGCAAATATTTCTCAACGCATCACTTACTTGGATTTTGAGGAAAAAGGGTACAACTTTTGCAGTGGATTATTTCTTTGACGACAGCCACTTCTGTTGGCGGTGGGGGTGGTACCAGCCCCAGGCCTGGTATCATTGGGTTAATGGGGGTGATTCCAGTCATCATGTTGAGGCCTGGATCAAAGCCTGGTACACAGATTGAGTCTGTAAAGAACACAAGATAAACATTTTTGCTGGAGGATCTTAAATCAATTTTCGTTGTTGTTTTTGCTGCATTCCTGCAAAGATTATTTGCCTTTATGCTTTTTATTTTTTAGGATTTTCTCCTGGCATAAGATGTAGCATTATAATAAGCTCTTCAAGAAAGGTAAAGAGAAAATGAAAGATGAACTTAAAACTATGAAAAAAGGAAATTATATTACTTAAAATATTAACACGGCAGAACAGAACACAGCATATGAAAGTGTAAAATCATGCACCATGAAGCTTTGCTATTATTGTGAATGCGATTTTGTGTTTCTTAACATTGGTGTATTGTTTACACTGCCTTATGACCCAGAATGTGGGAAGAATATCATTTAATGTTGAAGTGCCCGGTGAATCTAATTGTCAACTTGGTTTTATCAAAAGAGCCTTCTTACCCAAATGACCTAGATTTAGGAAAGTTCAATTTATATGTGCATACTTTATAATGATGCATTCAGGTCCAACCTAACCTATCTCCCCCAGGAAATAAAAAACAAAGAGTGATTATAATTACTATGGCTGGGTTAGATACATGTAGGCACAAAATTAGCTATATACGCTTCTGAGTTCGATTGGATAATCACACATTTTTCCTATAGTTCAACTGACAAATAATTGACCCACCCTTCTGAAATCTTCATGTCTTGTGTGAAAAACAAATTTATGCCTGTATAAAAAATGGAAGGGGGCAAAAAGGATGGATTTTTCCAATATAAACACTGACTTATTTTTAGTGTGATAATGAAGAAGTAATTACAAAGGTGATGTACAGGGATTTTTTTTTTCTTAAATAAGACCTTTGTAAGAGCAGGGATTGTTACAAAATACTGTATTGAGTTTCTAAGAGTAGCTGCAAAGGGGAACCCCTCTCCTGAGAGTTTGTCTGTTTACAAGAAACAGATACTCACACTGGTGGTGTGATAATGTTCCCAGGAAGACAAACAGTAGCAGCACAGATGCCACCAGGAATAGTCATGGTGACCCTTCCTACAGTCCTCAAGGGTGAAACTTCCTTCTCTTCTTTTCTCTTCCTCTCCTATCTTTTTCTCCCTCCTCATCCTGGATTATTCCATTCTTCCTTCCTGCCCCCTCTCCTTTGTGGTTCTCATGTCTAGCCCACCTTTGGCCCCCTGCGTGGCCTCACTCCTTACTCTCCTGTGCTGAAACATCAGATAAGCCCAGAGGCAGATGAAATGACAACTACACTCTTTGTTTACAAAGACACTCCAGAGGATACTGAAGGACCAGCATAAACTTTCCCTTTCTGGGAGAAGGTTTATTACAGCTTCCCTCCAGCTACCCTGGATATTTCCACTCCTCCTCTGGGTTAAACAGAATATGCAGAGTGATCCTGATCTATGAGCCCAAGAGGACTGCTGTCCCATTTATTAGGAAATCCATTTAATTTGATAGCGTAGCAGTGTGACTTCAATAAAATCAGGGGTTATTTTTGGTTTGGGTCTTTTTTTTTTTTTTTAAAATACCCCTAAATGTAAATGCCAAAGAAGCATTCTGTGTTAAAGTAGTGACCTTCACATTCGAGGTACTTCTTCTAGTCATTATGGTTCTCAGTTTCCTCGTCTGTAACATGAGATTTCTGACAGGATAATCTCTTGGACCACTAGCATTCTAGGACTCCAGGATTCTGTTCTGATGTTGCTCAAAACGAAGTGATATACAAAAGACATAAAAGTTTAGAAGCAACAAAGACAAGACTCAAACTTTGCTTATTCATTTGAAATCCCCATCAAGTTTCACAGGTCTTATTCCCATTTTACAGATAAAGAAATTGAGGCTTAAAGCAGTGCAGTGAAATTTCCAACATCACAAAGCAAACAAATGAGAGTCAGAACTAGGGCCTGGGTCCCTGGCTCCATATTTAAACTCATCTCTTTTGACTACTTCAAAGTTTCCACCTAGAATGACCCAACTTGATCATTCACCTAATACATGCCACTACTAAAAATTTACTCTTAAAAAAAAAAATCAAGATGTAGCCCTCTGATTCAGATGCCAACTCTAAAAGAGAAGTTCCAGAATAGAATGGTTTTCAATGTCATCATCATTGAAATAACATAGTGGCTTCCAAGGTAAATATATTAGAAATAGGAATATTGGCAATGGGAATATTGGCATGCTTATGCCTTTATTTAATCTCATTTCGTCCATAAGATCCGTCTGTTTCTTTCCTGGCCCGGCCCTCACTATTGTTTGCCAACACAGGGTGATTTAAGACTGAAACTGCTCAGGACGGCAAACCCTGACACGCGAGCCCTGTGAATTATCAGAACCAGATGGTCTCCGCAAATGAAATGAAGAGCTCAGCGCTTGCATTCTCTTTAGTTGTGACAGACTTCTGTTTTCTTTTTGAAGGCCAAATAAATAAATACGTCTTCAGAAATGGGGATGAAAGACGCTACTCTTGAGCAAGATATTTTAATATCCAGCAAGAGCTACTTTGCTTTTTCTGAGACATCAGCATGCACAGACTATGAGGTTTAATGGAACCTGTATGGTGTGTGCAGTAGCTTGACAAGAGCTGAGGAAGGAATTAACACTTAAATTATGTGGGAGCTCACAGGATCTGAGCTTCAGTATTCGAGAGAGGGAAGTAGGGAAGGATGAGACTTTTTTAAAAGAAAGTAAGAACCCATTACTTTTTAACAATATATGAGCAGATGGAAATTGTTTTCTCAAAAAGCACAGGAATGTATTATGTACTAACTCGTTAAAGCAAATGCACAATTCTGGAAAGTCTGAGAGAGACACGTTCACAGGAAGACAAAGGTGAGGAGAGAACGTACGCTCTAAGAGTCAGTTCCTTGTCTTACTTAGAAAAGGTGCCCCTGTGAACTTCAGAGATAATGAGTTCTAATTCCACTCAGGGAAAAAAGGAAGAGGTTTAAATTGCAGCAAGAAAGAATCCAATTAAGTATATAGTAGAACTTTCTTTTTAAAAACTGTACTTAAAATAGAGGAAGGGTTATTTATTTCAAAGCCCGCAGCCCTGTCCGGCTCCTCTGTCTATCGCTGACCACAGACACAGAAGCGGCAAGGCCAGGACTCAGCAAACGTTTCTTTTTAGTTCTCTTTTCCCAATGGACAGGACAAAAACAGAAACAAAAATCCTGTTTACTGATTCACACGTAGTTAAGAGTTTTATCAATTAGACTCTAGGGCATTTTTCAGAGGGCGGGCTGGGGTTTTGTGTTCAGGATTTGAGAGGCACGGCAGTTTCTTTCATTCACTCACTCATTCATTCCACAATTACAGGGCACACATTATTGCCAATATCTGGAGTTACCGGTAACCATCACATGTTCCCCACTTGGGAAATCACAGGGTTTGAGACCATCAAGGTTGGCACCAAACTCAGCGGAAGAGTTGAGAATGTGAACTGAGACTCAGGAGGCTGGGAGAGCGGTCCAGGAAGGGCCCTGCCGGGGAGAGCCCGACAGGCCTGGGAGTTCCAAACAATGGTCCACAGCTACAGCATGGTGAGTGTGCGACAGTGTGGCTGCAACGTACTGAGCCGCAGCAGGACTCAGATCAGATTAGGAGGGATCTTGTGGTTTGAGCTAGTATATTTTGACTTCATTCTCACAGGGATGGCAGCCACTGAAGGTCAGATGTGCACTCCGCCAGGCCAGAGGCCCCGGCTGTGGCGGCACGGACAGCTCACCTCTGTCCCCTCAGCTGCAGCACAGCCCAGGTCCACGCCCCGCCTAACCTAGTTATGTCCAGCCTTGACCGGAGACAGGCCTCCGGATGTGCTGCCTGCCATCCCTCCTTTTCTCTTTGTCCGCTGCCCCTCGCAGTGGCTTGCCCCTTTTCTGCCCTTTCCAGTCAATGCCTCAGCAAAGAGTCTCCCATTTGAGGTGAGAAATAGATCTCATTTGAAAGAAAGGCAGTAGCGTCCTGTCTCCAGTCAAGGCTGGACACGACTAGGTTAGGTGGGACGTGGATGCTGGGCCGTGCTGGAGCTGAGGGGACAGAAGTGAGCTGTCCGTGCCAGGAACAAATCCAGCCCGGAACAGGACATAGTGTTCCAAGAGAATAATAAGAGAAAAGAGGTGGTCATCAGGCCCAATGGTAGCATTATAGATCCAGTCCCGGGTAGAGATCATTAGCAGCCGACAAACACAAGACCAGGCAGACCAGCTTTGTCGGGGAACTCCATCCGCAGGTCACAGGGCCTGAACCCCCCTGGTCCAGGGGGAACAGGGATTTAGTGACAATACTATGGGGTCACGGGTTGGGAAATACAAGGCAATCAGGCAGGTTACCTAGGCTGGGACTCAGGCTGGAGAAGCAAGACTGGATCCAGACACTAGAACCGAGGCCTGCGGCTTGTGAAAGAAGGCAGATACCCCAGTTAGCAGTCCCTAGGGCACAGGTCAGAGCCTGACCAGCATTAAGCCCAGCTGGATGCTGAGTCTCAGAAAGCAGGGCTCCAGGGAGCCCTTCCTCCTACCTGAGACCCAGATAGGACCTCAAGTCCAGGGAGATGCCAAGTGTGTGGGGGCCAAGGGCCGGGACTTGGACAGGGCAGAGAGACAGGCTGGAGGGGCTCTGAAAACAAGCGGTAGCTCCTCTCTTTTCTCCAGAAGAATTATTGACTCAAAATATGATCTACCGTCACTGACAGACAAACCACGTGATACTCGAGGACATCCTGTTTACTGGAAATTTAGGATGGAGAGACTGTTTCTCACAATAGTTCCCCATTGCAATTGACAAGCCCTGCTCTTCTATAATTCCAGTTAAGATCATGGACTATTAAAGTAATGCTTTTTCATGGACTATTAAAGTAATGCTTTTTTCATTCCATGTCCTCCTTTTCTCTAATATCCTTAAAAATCATTTTGTGATCAATACAAACAAGTAGTTTTGAAAAAGCTGATCATGAAGTATAAAAAGATCTGAGCACAGCTGGGTGACCATCAGCCTGACTGGTTCCTTAACCTCTCTGGGCGTCAGTATCCTCACCAGGTGGAAGTGAGTAAGAATGCCAGTTGTACCACCTCCACAAAGTGGGAGCATCAGCGAGGACAATCCGTGTGAAAGCAGGATATCCAAGCTTTAAGAGCCCAAGTCTGGAATCAAATATACCTGTGATCAGGGCCTGGGTCTCTCATGCACCGGCTGTGTGACTTCAGAAAATTTAACTAATCTTTCTAATAAGCCTCATTTATAATATCTGTAAAATGGGGATAATCACATTTAAGTTTTAATATTCTTGTGAGGATTAAATGGGATAAAAAAAGCCCAAAGTGTTTAACATGATGTCCATCACATGGTAAATATACAACAAATGGCAGCGGTTAGATACATTCATAAATTTTTTTTACATATAATAATATTTTTGTAACCTTATGTAAATATATTGTTAATATTGTATGCACATAAAGGATCATGGTGACAATGATGAAGCGTTTGATTTGACGAACGTTTGAGTTCCTATGAGGTGTTGAATGTTTTGTGGGTACTTTGCCTGCAAAGACATTATAAGATATGAGTCCTTCCTTCAAGGAAGTGATAGTCTAGTGGCAGAACCAATGAAACAAAATGACAGTACACCATGACAACTGTTGTGAGACATTTAAATAAGAGGTGCTATGGAAACACAGAGATGGGGGCATCAAAACTAGTCTGGGGTGGGGGTGTTACGGTTTGAATTATGCCTGCCTGAAAAGATGTGTTGACGTCCTTTCGCCCCTGGTACCTGCGAATGTGACTTTATTTAGAAACAGGGTCTTTGCGGATGTAATCAGGTTAAGATGAGGTCATACTTGATGAGGGTGGGCCCTGTCTAATAGGACTGTGTCCTTATACGAAGATGAGAAGAGACACAGACAGACACACAGAGGGCCGTGTGGTGATGGCGGCAGTGACAGGAGTGACGCAGCTGCAAGCCAAGAACACCAAGGATTGCTGATGAAAACCAGAAACTGAGAGAAACAGACTCTGCCTCAAACCCTTCAGAGAGAGCACGGCCCTTGATTTCGGACTTCTCACCTCCAAAACTGGGAGGAAACACGTTTCTGTTTTAAGTGACCCCAGTTTGTGGTACTTTGCTATGGCAACCCCAGGAAACTAAGTCGGGGGCATAGTGTGCTGGAGGGGGTGACAGCCGTCAGGTCAGCCACCTGACTCTCAAAAAGAATGGCTTCTATATATGCAAAAGGCATGTAAAAAAGCTATTCCCGAAATATACTTCTTGGGATCAAAAATACAAAGATATTTCTAAATCTTCTCTTAGAAGAAATGTTCAAAACCAGTCCCCTGGAGACAGAGTGGCTCTTAGGTTTTCCCCTTGTGAAAAAGCAAACTTTGAAGACTGCTACTTATTTGTTGAGAACAAATCAACCACACGGATTATAAATTAACATAATAGCATACTTTATAAGATAAGTGAATGCCTACAAGTAGAATCTTCAAGAAAGTAAAATTGAAAATGCTTTTGTGATCTTTCCAAAGAGATCCAAAGGTGGAGAGGTATGTTTTCCATTTAAACCCAAGATGTACATCCAAAGCGAGCTCCTGCAGCCCTGCTGCGCACACGTTATAAACACAGACCTCATTCCATCAATAAAACCCTCTGTCTTCTTTGACTGGGGATGTAATGCTGGCAGGATGGAGGAATGCGGCTGTCAACAGCTATTTTAAGTACTGTTGACTCGAGTGAGGAGGTTTGTGTCCATGTTTGAAAATATGACACGACACCAAGTGAAGAGAATTTCAAAACTTCTGACCAAAACTGGTGCAGAGAATAACTGACTGCTAAAAGAAGTCTGTCAGATCTTTCCAGCAACCTGCACACGGAGCATGCACTGCAAAAGCAAATGTTTCTTGGGTGAGCAGGAGGGAAAAGCCTATCAAAGGTTCTGTGGAATCCACTCACACGGGGGGCCTGGCGATTTGAATTCGATGCCAGAGCAGTTTCTGTACAGAGGCCTGAGCTGTCACACTCAAAGCAAGCCGCCCTGTGTTTCCTGGACCTGCTGAAACACACTCTTCAGACACAATGCACCTCACAGCTGAGGCATAAAAGCCATGCGGGTACATGCCAGGGACGTGTGGAGGGGCTCACTTTGACAAGGAAGCAAAGGACACTGGACCTCACCAAAGCTCATTAAATTTCAAAGCTGAGAGAGACTTGGGCATTTCCTAGTCCTACCCTCTTGATTCAGAGATGAGAAAACTGAGGCCCAGAGAGGTTAAGTGACTGTCCAAAGTGACAAAGCTAGCTAAGAGTGGAGCTGGAATTAGAATCGAGAATCCTGCTGCCTCATCATCGTGCATCTGAGTTCCCCAACATCTCTCCATCCTGCCTTCCTTAGGACATGTCTAATGACAGTACATTCACTGCCTCCCAAGATGGCCCATTCCATTTTCTGATGGTTTTCACAAGGAGAAATTGACCCCTCAAGTGTTGCTTCAGGACCTGACATCCTGTCGTTAGATCCATTGTTCTTATTCTGCACTTCTGGGTACTGTAATAGGGCTAATTCTCTTTCCTACCATGACTGGTCACACCCATGAAGAAAGCTCACAGAAATACCTGAGTCCTCTCTCATCTGGCCTCAGCACCCCGCTTCTCTTAGTCCTCCCACACATGACTGTCCTCTAAAACCCACCTCTTCTGAGGTCTAGGGTTATCCCCAGAAGTAGGCCAGATGGAATCTGACCTATATAACAGTGCTCTCTACCTTTCTTAATTCTGAACTATTTTTTGCTGACTTGGTAAATTATGATTAAAATAAATGGTCATGTTTGAATGCTTGCTTTGTGCCAGGCCTGTGCTGAAAGCTTCCCATCATCTCATCACAACGAGTCTTTTTGGCAGTCCATCATGGAGTTGACACACATCAAATGACCTCATTCAACTAAAACACACATGTCTTGTCTCTGCAGGATGCCATTATGCAACTTTGAGGTTGACATTTTAAAACAAAATAAAAGATTTTGCATTTTCCATGGAATTTTCTAAAATCTGCCCTTTTAGGTTCTCCTCCTGTCTTGGATTTTCCTTCACTGGCCCTCAACATCTATACAATGGCAGGACAACTCTTTCTGTAAGTTCCAGCCCCTTCTAACTCACCAGAAGATTTCTTCTTGCAGGTCAGACTCAGCCACGGAAGGAGGGAAGATCCTCTTAGACAAATTCACCTAGACTCCTTCCCCCTAACGTTTACTTCTTCTGAACCCTTTGTTGTTGAGTTCCAGTTTTGAGGGCCATTGCTAAGTCTCATTGCACATGGTGGAGTTACTCTTCATTCCTTGTGTGGGAAGCTCAAGCTAAGTTATTTTCCCTGCCCCGTGGCCTACTGGTGCCTTCTCACTGGTTTCTACTTCTTGTCTGAATGTACTCCTCAGCAATCCATCTACCACATCCAGGGCATCTATCCTACTCCACTCCTATTAGACACCCTGGAGCAGAATAAGGAACGTCAGAGTTTGCCTATTTCTTTTAATGGTACTCCCCTTTCCCCTTAGTTCCTAGTTTAAAACCTCCATAGGCAACCACATTCAGTAACGTGCCAAAACCTTTCAGACAGACCCACCTTTGAAAGGTTTTCTACATCATCATCTTTTTTGTTGCCCTTGCTATTTAGGTTCTCATTAGCTCTCATCTGGAGCATTGCAAAAGCCTCTTTGTGTGACCAGAAGCTGTAGCTTTCTATCTTCCTCCCTCCTCTCCTGCCCTTCTCCCCCTCCACTCTCTCCCTCCGTGCCCTTCTCACACCCCTGGACCTGGGATCAGCCAGTGATGCCCATGGGAGACCATGAGAATAGACCCTAATTGGGGCCTCTAAATTACTTCTTTCAAACTTCTTTTCACATCCCTATCTTATTAGCTGATGATTAATTTTCTCTCTGTATGATGTTATGTGACTTTGTACAGCAGGACTGTTATATAATGATAGAAAAAAGGACTGAATAGGCTCTTGGTGTTCTCTGCTTTGTCCTATCTGATAGGCTCGTGACACAGGAGCAGAAAGTAGACGCGAAACACCACTGAATCTTGAGAAATATTTTTGAATATTCAGTCAACCACATAAGAAGCACTCTTTAATTTTTACATATCTATTTATCTATCTTCCTAAGGAGTGCGGACACTCCAAGTATATGTTGAAAGACTAAAGACTTTATGTCAACACATTTCTTTCTGGCATTCAATGCCTTCTCACTCTGTAGAACTGTTTCTTTTTTTTGAAGTCAGGGTAACAGCCTGGCATCATATGGATATAAAGCCTGCTGTAGTCAGTGGTCTTTTTTTTTTTTTTTAAAGATTTTTTTTTTATTTTTTCCTTTTTCTCCTCAAAGCCCCCCGGTACATAGTTGTGTATTCTTCGTTGTGGGTTCTTCTAGTTGTGGCATGTGGGACGCTGCCTCAGCGTGGTTTGATGAGCAGTGCCATGTCCGCGCCCAGGATTCGAACTAACGAAACACTGGGCCGCCTGCAGCGGAGCACGTGAACTTAACCACTCAGCCACGGGGCCAGCCCCTGTAGTCAGTGGTCTTGACAGCAGAGGTGGTATTTCACAGCATGTGAATACCTTTATGGGGATATTCCCTTTGAAACCTGCATCTTTCCAAGGCAATATGCAGGGGCTAACCATTTGATTTTATTTATCAACATTGGTTTCAGTTTACAAAGGCATCTGGGGGATAGGTAACATCTCAAAAATTTAAAAAGAACAAAGGAAAACTTATTCAACACTTAGCTTCAAAGAAAACATTCATATCATATTATTTTAAACAATTTATGTAGGTTTCAATTTAAACTTACTGTTTGAAGGGGTTGAGGCAATACAGAGTTGGTCTCTTTCAATAAGATCAGCATATAGCTGTGGACTTGGGGAGAAAATAGAGCCTATTTTAAAAGTAAACACATCAGGGGCTGGCCCCTTGGCTGAGTGGTTGTGTTCGCGCGCTCCGCTGCGGTGGCCCAGGTTTTCGCTGGTTCGGATCCTGGGTGTGGACATGGCACCGCTTGTCAGGCCATGCTGGGGCAGCATCCCCCATGCCACAGCTGGAGGGACCCACAACTAGGAATGTACAGCTATGTACCGGGAGGCTTTGGGAAAAATAAAAAATAAAATAAAATAAAAAATAAAAGTAAACACATCGTGAGTGCTCCTAAAGGGAAACTTCAAGTCACGTGTTGGTTTTAAATCACAGACTAATCTAACGTTAATTTAATTTTTCTACTAGACTGTGTGGGCAAGGACAACTGGCTGACTTAATCATCACCTGATCTCCGGGCCAACACAGTCCTTGGAGCATAGCACTACCTAAATATCTGATAAATGGATGAAAGAAATCACAAAACTTACAGAATTTACAGAGTTTATACTAAAGGGACAAGACAATGTAATAATTGGTTGTTCAATCCACAATGTCACTGCATAAATTCATATAAGATTCTCGAGCAAATGATAGCTGGAATTCTTTTTATTTACGTTATTAATTGGACAGTGAGAGCAATGAGGGTTTCTGCTGGTTATTTCTCTTAATATCATTGGAAAATGATGATGATGGTGACTTACATGTTATAGACAAGAGGCACAAGGAGAGAGGGTGCTCTCAAGATCAAAGAGTACATTGATAGGACTGGTCTGAGTGCTCATTAATACAGCATCTGTAACACACCACGTGAACTCACCCTCCCCCCAGCTCATGGCTGCAGAGCACAGACCTGATCTGAAAGGAATGAGATGGAGAGGCAGGAGGGTGACTATAGTATCCTTGAAATCTGTACAAGGTCAATCAGTTTGGGAATACTTGAAAAATTCAGGACAGGAATGGGTATCTTTTTATTACAACTTACTTTCATGCTATAGGGAATGCTGTAATCTCACAGTGGCATAAGTAAAATGCTACCTAATCAAAACAAGCTTACCGAAGAGGTAAAAGCAAAATCCTACCTCATCTACTGCTGAAACTTTAAATAGGAAGCATAAACCATATTTCAATCAACACTATCTTCAATTTTATATTATGGCCAATTAAGAGAAAAATGAAGATGGAGGAAATGAAGGAAATATGGATTATGACTAGGAATGAGGAAATAAGGGGAAGAAATAGAGCCGAAGATGGAAAGAAAAGAGAAATCAGAGGGAAAGGCAGCAATATGCAGATGAGGGATAATCTGAGTCCTAGATTCAAGGGCAGGCTCACCCTCCTGCCCAACTGACCAGCCTCTCTATGCCTCGGTTCTTAATCTGCACAAAGGGGACTAAAAATAGTACTTACCTTGAAAGAGTTTGGGAGGATTAAATGAGTTACGAAAAGGGCTTAAAAGAGTGCCTGGTATATAGGAAGCGCTTGAAACATATCAGCTATTGCTTTAATGATGAATATTCTATATATATTGTGTGTGCATGTGTCTGTTAAACAGTATACCTGATACAAGGCTGCCCAAGTGTCCTCACTTTAAACAAAGGCATATCCTAATTCTCTGCTGCTTTTGACATTAATGTTTTATTGTCTATCCTAATTTCAAGAAGTAAGTCTTTAGCTGGAAACCAGGAGGGTCTTCTAGGAAAACAGCTGAGGAGGCACTGCCATAGCGTTTCCCCAGAGGAGAAATTTCTCCAAGAGTTTAGTATTAGGAAAAACCTCCTCCCTACCCCTGAGGACCCAAGATGTTTTTCTACGCCTGGAGATGAGAATTACAGAATTCAGAGCTGTTTCCTCTCTGCTTTTTCTGCCAGGAAGATTAGGTGTTATACCCAAACACACCGACGGTACTCATTCATATGTCTGGCATAGCTATGTCCTCCTTAAACTTACCGTTTCTCTTTGTAATCCTCTTTTATTAATTTAAATGAATATGTCTATGCTATTAAGCTTCTTTACATACACGTGCACACACACACGTCAATTTTTAATAAATTAAAATTGAGCAGCACTAGACTTTAGAAATACTTTGCTACATCTGAGCCCTGGCCGGATTTAATTATTTACGTGTTGGTGTGCATTTTAGTTTAGAAAGCATCAACGCCAAACCATCCTCTCTGACAGCCTGTCATTTCTAGCAACACCCAGAGTAATTCCAGTGGCTAAGTTTTCAGAGAAGAAAACTAACGTGGAATAATTTTATTAACAAATTGCCATTTAAAACTAATTCAGCCTTTTGGGCTGAGTGCAGTGTACTTTGAGGAGCATTTATTAATGACTTGTCTTGGTAGTGTCTTCTTCCACAGTGGTGATCCCTCAATATTAAAAACTCAGAGAACTCATGTCCAGCATGAAAAATATATCCCAACTATTTTATTTTCTGGAGAATTCAAGGTTAAAAGCAGAGATTATCACCCAGATTTTCATTTGAAATTATCCTCTGTCTGGTGTAAATTCAAAGAGTGCTTTTGTTCCTCATTTGGGGTCTACCTCCCATTCTCATTCTGAGAGGCATCTGGTTTTGAATTGTTACTAAGCCTTTATGCAACACTGTATTTTCAAAATCCTTTTTCAATCATTTAATGACTAGTCCTCATGACATCTCTCCGAGATTTTTTTCCCCTTTACAGATGAATGAAGTTGAGGTTTGGGACACTAAAGACCTTTCCTCACAGCATCAATGGAATCAGAGGAGAAGCAGACTGTGGGCCATACTGTCTTGGCTGCAAAGACGGTCTATTTGCCTATAGTCTGCAGGGAGGTACCAGGCAGAGAAAAATAGCTAGGATGCACAGTATTTGGGGATTAGCCTGATGTCCAACTCAGGTTCCTCTTCTCAGATGTAAGGCTAAAACCTGCCCTGCCTACTTCACATTGTTATTATGTCTGCCAACTTATATGATGGCATTTATGTGCCAGTAATTTACAAACAAGAAATTAATACACAAATGTAAGTTATAGTTAGGATTTTCTATTTCAAAGGCCACTGGGGTTCCACAATGGTGCTAAGTGCTTATCTGGTACAGAAAGAGAATTCAATATATTATTCTGTATATTATTGTGCTTTAAAGAGTATACAGAAGCATGACAGGAGGAGGAGGGGGAAGAGAGTGAGAGGGAGTGGGAGGGAGAATGGGTGTGTGTTGGGGAGGGGGGTTCCTCATTCTTCTCACTGTAACCCACAGTCTCAACACAATTTTGTCATTCTCCATGTTAGGGGCATCCACTAAGTTTTATAGCTGGGAAAATTGAGGACCTGAGTAGCACATTGCCCTAGGTTCCTCTGAGATATGTGCTCATTCAAAATTTATTACTCATCTACAAGGTTGCTAAGCAATGTGCTAATGTGGGGGGCACAGAGGTGAGTCAGGATTCCTGGCTTAAGGTGCTCAGTGCACTATGACACAGACACATGGGCACACAACAGCATTAGAAAGTGGCAGCAAAACTAGGGAGGCATACACAGCTACACAGCACCGGTGCCATCATTCTGAAAAGAGCCTGACCACACTCTGAATTACAAGTGGCCGTGCTCATTGAAAGCATCTATCTAGCTCAGCCACTGGGTCCGCAAACTCAAGCACAGAGCACTTTGTAAATACATACCCAAGTCAGAAAGCAGCCGCCCCTCGGGGCTGGAGCCACACGTTCAATAGCAGCCATTTCCACTGCATTTATCAAATGACTTTTTGAGGCAGAGGACTGTCAAGTGTTTCATTTATTTTTCCTTATCTATATTATTTTATATCTTTCTCCTCTTTTTAATCCTGGAGGCATTCTGGGTCAGCAGGACTCCTTCAGGCTGAGTTTACATCAAAAGCGCCCATGGTGTGGAGGGCTGAGGTCACAAAGTATAGATATGTCAGAGGCCGAACCAAGGGCTAGCTAATCTGTATCTGCTTGTTGCAATGAATGGGGAATTTACATTTGCCAGAAAAGCCAGAAGAGAAATGTTCACTTGGGCATTCATACGCTTATTCAATTATGTGTTTTTGACTGTAACAAAAACAGATCATCACAGATTTTGAAAACCTATATAGGTATTTAACTTTCTTCCATGAGAGAGTGATGGGACAGAGGCATGAGGGAAGTGAATAATTTTAGCATAAAGTGTTTGTTGAATAAACAGAGCTAAGTTAAGCTAAAATAGAATAGAATAAACTTGGAGGAAGTATCAAGTGTGTCTCATGAGGATTTATGCTGGGGCCTCTTCTGCTCAATATCTTTACTCAACGTATTGAACAAAGAACTGTCTAACTAACTCATTAAATACCGTGATCAACAAGTGCTTATGCTCAAGGAGCATGGTAGGTGCTAGGGACACACAAAGGTTGAAGACAAGAACTCGGGCTTCATGCTTCCAGAAGGACAGAAACTTTCAGAGAAAACAAAAGTGACAAAAGAAATAAAACAAAGAAAAGAAATAGAAAGTACCTTAATTTGTTGAAAAGCATCCTAAAATGAAAGGAAAGGGCTGACAGTAAGCACAGAGTTACATGACTGACACATTCACACTGGATTATGAAAAGAAAGTGATATGTATAAGAGGTAAATCCTAATCCCTCAGGATGATGTCAGAGAGAGATCAAGTCCCACAAAGTGTCTCTCACACTCTCCCCCTTTGCCACCATTTGTCAAAGGACTGTGCAAGAACAGCTCTGAACTCTTACCAGCTCAAGAAGCAGAGTGGTATGAGTCAGGAGGCTGCAGGTCAGAGGGCCTCTTGCCAAGCTCTTCTAACTGAATTCGGGTACCAGTGCCCTTGCCTTACCCTTCCACGGCTGGCTGGGAGCGGCCTACCTGGCACTGGCCTCTCCTGTGGTCGTGGGCACCAGCTCCCCTGGGACTGACTTCACACTGGGCTGACTGGGAGGTTCCTTTAGCTATGGTGATCACTACCCAGTTTTCCCTTCCCTTGCCACCTCACAGTTCTGATTCTTTCAGATCCTTCTCCCCACCAACAGGGCTCCTGAGTGGGGTCCCTTCTTTCTCTTGGGTGATTTGCCCTCTGAGTAAAAACCCACTGTTAGCAGATTACTGCAGCTGGCCTTGAGGAATCCAAACAGATCATGGAGGCAGGTTTGGGAAGGGGAAGGGTACTCATTTTTACTAAATATTCTAGGTGCTAGTGAGACATTAGGTACCTGCACACACTTCACCCCACTTAATCTTCACTGAAACAGTGCAGGGGAAATTAAGGAATGGAGGAAATTTAAGTCAAGTGGTCAGCTAGAAATGGCTGAGTTGGAACTCAAAGCCAGGTCAGTCTTATTGCAAAACTCTTTTTGTCTCACGAGGACTGTCAATGACAAAAGCCTGAACTGGATGGATTATAGGATTTGACCACTACACAGGACTGACTTTTAGCTGGTAAACACCACTATGGCCATATCACTGTTTTAAGCCAGCATCTGTTCTGTTTGGTCAGTGCCCAAGACCTATCAGTTGTTAAATATTTGGGTATCATTGTTGCCCTTATCAAAATGAAATATGTGGCCAATAACAAATGTTTGACTTCTACTTCTGAGAAGGAGAGGATAACAGACCGGACATACTCTCCTACCTGAAACAACTAAAAAGCCAGATAAAATATACGAAACATGGTTTTCAGATATTGGCCATCAGGCAGTGCAAGACAAAGAGTCCTGAGAGAAGGGAAACAAACAAGGTGAGGCATATGACTGTCAGGAGAGAGTGTACTGCCAGGAGAGAGTTTCCAGGCTACAGCGCAGGGAGGAGAAACCCCGAGGGAGCCCCGCAGTCTTCCTAGGTAAAGATATCGATGGTAGTTTGGAGGCCAAGGATACTAGAGTTTTCAGGGCAGAGTGCTGGAGAGAAGAGAAATGCACACACACACACATACAGCTCAGAGATTTAAAGAGGGCCGACTTGGAGTCTTCAGCTAAGAACTCCTCAGTGTACGCATGTGAGAAAACTACTCAAGGTGGGAAAAGAACCGCCGAAAAGGATGAGAAGGACCAATCCGTAGAGATCGGAAAGGCTGGGCAGAGTTTGTGCCTTTATGAGCTAGCATAGAAAAGCTTCATAATTCATGAGGTTTGGGGTAAAATACTCCGAATGGTATTGCCTCAGTAGTGGGGTGAAATTAGCCCTAGACTAAAGGCTGCTCTGATCTTTCATAACAAAGCTTAAAAGCAAGCCTCAAAAGGTTCAAACTCTTTCCAATTAACTTAAATGTGCCCTAGAATAAACTTCAAGGATATTTATAGGAATACAAAAATATCCAGCACCTAAAAAGGGAAAATTCACAATGTCTGGCAACCAATGAAAAATTACCAGGTGTGATAAGCTAATCCCCAAACCTGTGAATACGTTATTTTATATAGCACAGGGGAATTAAGGCTGTGGATGGGATTAAGTTTGCTAATCAGCTGACCTTAAAACAGAGATTATCCTGGATTATTCCGGGAGGCCTGATATAAGCACAAGTGTCATTAAAAGGGTAAGAGGGAGGTAGCAGAGAAAGTTAGAGTGGTTTGATGTTAGAAGGATTCAGCCCACCATTGTTAGCTTTGCAATGGAAGGGGGCTGTGAACCAGGAAATGCAGGTAACCCCTAGAAGTTGGACAAGTCAAGGAGAGAGATTCTCTCCTGGAGCATCCAGAAGGGAATGTAGCCCTGACGACACCCTGATTTTAATCCAGTGAGACCTTCCAACCTACAGAACTGTAAGATAATAAATTTGTGTAGTTTTAAGCCACTAAATTTGTGGTAACTAGTTACAGCAATAGTACAAAAATAATAGTAATTCACCAGGCATACAAAGAAGCAGGAAAATGTGACCCATAATAAGGAGAAAAATAAATCAATAGTTGACACAGGTGGCAGAATTAGTAGATAAGGATATTAAAATGATCATAACTGTGTTCCATATGTTTAAGAAGGAAGAAAGACTGAACATATTAAACGGAGACGTAGAAGATTGAAAAAAGACTCAAATTGAACTTTTAGAGATGAGAACTACAACGTACTAGATAAAAATACACTGCTTGAAATTAACAGACATAAAATTTAAAAAATAGTGAACTTGCAGACACAGCACTAGAAAATGAAACATAGGGACAAAGAAAACAACAAAAAAATGAAGAGAGCATAAAAGAGCTGTGGGACAACTATAGAAAACCTAAAGCCTGATATATTGGTCATTCAATTCCCTGAAGGAAGGAGGTTGGGCCAGAAAAATATGTGAAGAAATAATGGCTGAAGATTATCCAAATTCGATAAAAACTAAAAATTCACAGATACAAGAAGCTCAAAAATATAAGGGACATGAAACATGAAGAAAAGTATACCTAGACATATCATAATCAAGTTACTCAAAACTAGTGCTAAAGTCAAATTCTTAAAAGCATCGAGAAAAAAGGATACGTTTTATACAGAGGAACCAAGATAATAATGAGAGCAAATTTCTTGTTGTAAACAATACAAGCCAAAAGACAGTGCAGTGGCACGTTAAAAGAACTGAAAGAAAAAAAATCTGTTCACCTGGAATTCTATACCTGGTGAAAATATTTTTCAAAAATGAAAGTGACATAAAGACTTTTTCAGACATGATAAACTGAAAGAACGCCTCACTAGCAGATCTACACTCTAAGAAATATTAAGGAAAGTCCTTAGTCAGAGAAATATTCTATGAAATGTAAATTTATTATTTTTTTAAATTTTACTTTTATTTTTTTGAGGAAGATTAGCCCCGAGCTAACTACTACTAATCCTCCTCTTTTTGCTGTGGAAGCCTGGCCCTGAGCTAACATCCGTGCCCATCTTCCTCTACTTTACAGGGGGGACGCCTACCACAGCATGGCGTGCCAAGCTGTGCCATGTCTGCACCCAGGATTCAAACCAGCGAACCCTGGGCCGCCGAGAAGCAGAATGTGCAAACTCAACAGCTGTGCCACCGGGCGGCCCCCTGAAGTGTAAATCTTAATCTTAGTCGACACAAAGGAATAAAGAACATTGAAAATGGTAAATATGTAGTTCAGTGTAAAAGATTTTTTTCTTTATTCTTTTAGATTATTGACTGAAAAAGCAAAAATACTAACAATGTATTTTGACTTTATACCATATATAGAAGTAAAGTGTATGACAGTAAATAGGACAAGAGGGGGAAATAAAATTATACTGTTTGTGGTTCTCATACTATACATGAAGTGGTAAGCCAACAAAAGAGATAAAATTGTAATTATAAAAGACACTCAATCCAAAAGAAGGCAGAAAAATAGAAAAAACAGAATAAAGAACAGAACAAATAAAATCAATTAGTAAGATTAATTTTAACTTAATCATACTGATAATTATGTTAACTGCAAATTGGGGTCTAAATACCCCAATTAATAGGCAGAGATTGTTATAGTGGATTTAAAATGTAAGATCCAAATATATGCTGCCTACAAGAAACTGCCTACAAGAATTAAATATTAATTCATAAATAGGTTAAAAGGAAAAGTACTGAGAAAATATATAGCATGCTAATAACTAATCAAAAGAAAGCTGAGGAAGGGGCTATATTAATATCAGACAAAGCAGATTCAGAACCAAAAAATATTATCAGAGATAAAAAGTTCATTTCACAATGATAAAAGGGTCAAATCATCAAGAGAACATAACAGCCCCAAACATTTATGCACTGAATAATAGAACTTCAAAATACATGAAGTAAAAACTGATAGAATGGAAAGATGAAGTAGACAAATACACAATAACAGATATGTCAATACCCCTTCTCAATAACTGCTAGAACAAGTAGACAGAAAATCAGTAAGGATAGAGAAAACTTAACACTACCCACCAATTTGACCTAATTAACATTTATAGAACACTTCACCCAACAATAGCAGAAAACACAGTCTTTTCAAGTGTACATGGCACATTTACCAAGACAGACCATATTCTAGGCATACACTAGAAAAAGAAGAGAAAATTAAGCCTAATATAAGCAGAAAAAGAAAATAATACAGGTAAGAGCAAGAATCAATGAAATATAAAACAGAAAAATTATATACAAAATCAATGAAATCAAGTGTCAGTTCTTTGCAAACATCAATGAAGAAAAAGAGAGAGGATACAAACTACCAATATTAGGTATGAGAGAGGTAACATAACTACAGATCCTGTATAAATTATAAGTATAAAGGAAGATTATGAACAAATTTCTATCAATAAATTTGACAACTTAGATGGAAGAGATTCCTTGAAAGACCCTAATTATCAAAGCTCCCTAAAGGAAAACTAAATAACCTATATAGCCCTATATCTATGAAAGAAATTGAATGTGTAGTTAAAATCATTCCCACAGGGAAACACCAATCCCAGATGACTTCACCAGGGAATTCTACCCTTGTAGAGATTAAATATTAAAGAAAAAATAACAGTAATTTTACACAAACTCTTCCAGAAAATTGAAGAGAAGGGAACGCTTTCCAATTCATTTTATGATATTAGCATTATCCTGTTACTAAAACAAGACAAAGACATTCAAGAAAGGAAAATTATAGACAATATTTATCATGAACTTTGATGCAAAATTTAGCAAAGTAAATCTAATGATCTATATAAAGAATAATACATCATGACCAAGTAGGGTTTATTCCAAGAATGCAAGGTTGGTTTAACATTTAAAAAAATCTATCATTGTAATTTACCAAAATATCAGACTGAAAAAAAAAAAAACCATGATAATCTTCATAGATGAAGAAAAAGCATTTGAAAAAATCCAATACCCATTCTCTTAGCAAACTAAAATTTGAAGGAAATTTCCTCAGCCTAATAAAAATGATATACTTAATACCTACAAGTGTCCACATACTTCACTGTATTTTCCTTCTAAGATCAGGAACAAGGCAAGGAAATCCACTCTTACTACTTCTACTCATCCATCAATATACGTGACAACAGGGATGGCTCAGAACAATTACAGTCATGTGCCCCATAATGAAGTTTTGGTCAATTATAGACTGCATATACAACAGTGGTCCCATAAGATTAGTACTGTTCAGTTGACCTGTGTAGTAGGCTATACCATCTAGGCTTGTGTAAGTACTATGATGTTCGTACAATGACGAAACTGCCTGACACCACATTTCTCAGAACACATCCCCAGTCATTAAGCAATGCATGACTGTATACTGAGTGAAAGAAGCCAGAAACTGAGTATATTCTGTCTGATTTCGTTTATATAAAAATCTGGAAAATGGAAAATTATTTATTGAGACAGACAGGAGATCCATGGTTGACTGGGGGACTGGGGTTGAGTAGGTGGGAGGGAGGATTACAAAAAGAACAAGGAAACTTTTTGGTATGACAAACCTTATCGAATTGTACAATTTAAATACGTACAGTTTCTGTCAATTATACGTCATTAAAGCAATAAAATAAAATAGATATTTAAGTCATCTGTGAAAATGTAAGCACTGCCACAGTGAATCAAGTTGAATCTAGTTAAAGTCTTGGTCTCAACCAGGGAATGCATTAAAGGAGGGTACAGCTGTTCTCCCTGACATCAACTTAAAAATATGAGGTGTGTGTATGTAAAGCTTTTTAGTCTCCCAAGAAGAAATACTTAATAGGTCCCAATTTAAACAAACACAGTCCACTATTATGCCAATTCTACAATCTTAGAAGTCAACAAATAGCACATTGGGGATTAGAAATGAACTGAGCAAAATCTGGCATGAAACATGGTTCCAGACCTCAAAAGGTTTTGAAAATTGTAGATGATTTGGTGAGGTGAGATTAATTACTTTCAACTCATTCCAAGAGAGAAAAAGTTTCCCAAGTACTATAAAAGCTTGCAGAGTTTTAGATGTCACTGTATATGTGAATTTACTCCACAGAAATTCTTCTCTCAACTTGTTAAATTTCAAGACTTCTCCTTGAAACCATGAGCAGAATAAGAAAAACACAGATGGCTCAACCTCACTGTAATAATGATTCAGGCCAAGCAAAGCTTAAGCTTTTTGTATTTCAGATTAAAAATAGAATTGAGGAGAGAAACAACATTATCCCGGGGGCTAAAATGAATATTAAGACAAAGCTAGTTTAGATATTGATAATATTGCAATATTATTATTTTAGTTGTAATCCATGGGAAGTCCATACATCCTTCTATTGCTTCCTTTAGAATTAGTATTTTAAACAAATTCTACATGCTTAATAAATAAGGTCTGTTCATTTACTCAAAGGCGACAGACCCCATGGTACTATCGACAAAGGCTTCCCTCGTGGTCTCCTGCTGCTGATGTTTATAGAGCTGCAATTACAGAAAAGAGTTCTCGGCAAAACAAGAAATGACACCATTTCCATCGACAGGAATTCTCCTGGCACTGTGGAGATTCCTTATTGAAAGAAATACAAAGCTAGTCTGTTGTTAGCAGAATGCATGGATTTTGTTTGGCAATGGCTTTGTTCCTTCTGGACACCCCCCTGAGGGTTAATGACACTCAACTCTGAGCATCCTTCTTCTCTCCTTCCAGCAGGTGTTTTCACATCTCTCTGAGTTAAATGTCCCAGAATATGGAGGCTGTCACTCTAGGAAGGCAGCATAGCACAATGTGTGAGACTGAGGGACATGGGAGCCAGATCACCTGTGTCTGCATTCTGGCTGTGCCACTCACTAGCAGTGCGACTCAGGACAGATGCCTTAGCCTCTCTGTGTGCTGGTGTGCTTATTTGTAAAAAATGAGGGGATAATAGCACCTATTTCATTGGATAAGGATTAGATGAGATAATAACTATAAGATGCTTAGAAAAATGTCTGGCACATACACAATAGATGTAAGCAATTATTATTATTAACACAGCTTTGCTGACACAACAGCATTTGTGGACAATGGATGACAGTGGCACGTCTAAGCTGCCTCCTTATGGCAAGCACAGTAGGAATAAGAAATAGAAGGACTTCCTCTACTGATGCAGCAAAATGTCCTGGATTTTGAACCAGACAAGGCCAGTCTATCAAAAAAAATTATACTAATACCACCAATTATTGAGTACCTTCTGCATACACTGTAGCGTATAAAGGGCATCACATACATTATATTATTAATTCCTACAACAACCCCATGAGGCAGATGATAGAACTCCCATTTTCTCGACAAGGAAACTGAGGTCTGGAGAATTTAAATAACTTGCTTCAGCTCACATGTCTGGTAAGAGCATTTCTGCCCAGAACCACCCAGCTCTTAGCCCATGGTTTTTCCACTATGCCATGCAGCTTTTCAATCCAAAAAGTGGTGGGGTGTTCTGAACAAAGGCATTCAGGATGCAGAGCTTCCAATAGAGTACAGTCTTTTGAAATCATTAAAAGATGGACAGTCTTAAGTATTGCTGGGTGAAACACAGTTTCCTTGTCACACCTGAACATCAAGATAACAATCATCATTGCAGGGTCATCTCTGGGTATCAGGAGAATATGCTTGAAATGATAGTCAATTTTTTCCTTGGCCCCTACCTGATACTGTAATTTAAATGAGGCTGTTCAGTGCTCATTTCCTCGGGGAAGTATATTATGCAGAAAACACAGAGAAAAGAAATGTGTGGCATGGTGGCATCCTGGCATTGCAGGGGTTGAGAGGACCTGAGGCATCAAGATATAGACTAAGGTTTCACTGCTTCCCAGGTGGAAGGGAAAGATGCTCGCACTGAAGCTTCAATCAGTGCATTTTTATGTACATTTTGAATATTTCATGAATAAAAATTAAAAAGTAATTATAAGCAGGAGGAAATTTTATCTTACAATATCAATAAGCTCATAACTATCAGAATATTCTCCAGATTAATTCTGAAAGAAAACTTATAATGATTAACTTTTATATTAAGTAACCATTCTATAAAAACACAGCAACCTAAATTAAATTCCAACTGTTAACTACTAAAAATATTCACAACACCTATGGCATAGAAAGGGGCAAAATCCCTAATGTACAAAGAACCTAATAAGTCAAATAAAAAAAAAAGAAGAATGTGTTTCAATAGAAAACAAATGGGGAATTCACGAGAGAAGAAAAAGATATGAATTATTATCAATTAAGATGTGGAAAGGTTCAAACTCACAGCAAAAGAGATCAGAGTTGTGGTTGATGGAGATGGAGGAGGAGGAACCAGAGGAAGGTGGTCGAAAGGCACAGACTTCCAGCTGTAAGAGCAATAAGTCCTAGGGATGTAATGCGCCACGTGACGACCATAGCTAACACTGCTGTAGGACACACAGGACAGTTGTTAAGGGAGTGGATCCTAAGAGTTCTCATCACAAGGAGAAAAATATTTTTTTCTTTTTTTTCATCTATAGGCGATGATGGATATTAACTAAACTTATTGGGGTAATTATTTCATGAGATATGTAAGTCAAATCATTATGCTGCACACCTTAAACTTACACAGTGCTGTAGTCAATCATATCTCAATAAAACCAGAAAAAAAAAGATTTAAAAAGTTCAAATAAAAGCAAGATACTTTTCACTCATCTCATTAGCAAAGCTTTAAAATACCAATAATAGCAGTTTCAGTAAGAATTTGAGGAATGCACAAATAGTGTCTGTGGCTAAGTTAATTATTATGCATCCGAAGAATATTTACTGCCATGAGAAAATTGTGTCTTTCTCCCTTACTGGTAAGAAAAAGTGATAAACAACTATATATTTGAAATTACACCAATTTTTAGAATTAAATACATTTGTTTATACATTTGTAGAAGTGACTAGAAGGAAATACAATGATATTCTGAGCCCTCAGATTACAATTATTTTCTTCTTTAAATCATTATGTCTTCAAAATCTTTATAATAAAATTATGCTATTAAAACTTTCCTCTGTACATTCCAAGTTCCTTTTTCTTTTGTTCCCTCTATCCTTGATGGGAAAGGAATGAGACAGGATTCCCATTACACATCCCTCCATCATTACCAAGACACGCTGGTGGTGATGCATAAAATTTCTTTGTAACAGTGTTGTTGTTTTTCCAAGAGGATTAAGATTGGATGAATAGGCAAACTCATCTTTACATGAAATAATTTTTAGAACTAGAAATCCACTTCAGCATGGGCAAATTCTACAATAAAAGAATGAAGAGAACATAAATTACAATACCAAATTAACATGTCATTTTTCCCAAGCAAATGATGTGCTTAACAGCTGCTTCCCGCTCAGTAAATCTGTAACTGGGAGAAAAGTTGATAGAAACCAATGTTCATCAAAGAATAATATTAATAAACCACTTTTTACTGCCCATTGTTGACTTAGATGTAAAATTTTTAGCTTTTTGTTTGGACAATTAAAAAATTAGAAACAAAATTACTTTTAGGCAATATAATTTAAGTGTTACAAGAACCTGGTGTCTTGGTGACTGCTTTTGGGAAATGAACTTTGAAATTTTACTTACTTTAGTAAGTAGAAGTTCTCCTTAGCTGTTCTTTTGAAATGCTTAGAACTGATTTTAACACATTTTAGTTTATTCTTTGCAGTAGCCTTTGACCACAAGCTTTCAAATTCCTACCAGGAGTTAGAGTTCAAATATCAAAACTTGACCTGATAACATTTGCTATAGAAAAAGCCTGCGAAACACCTTTTAAAAAGTTGGAATGTTAAAAAATAAACCCGAGTGAACTTAGAAACAGGAGAGGAAAATCATATGAAAGTTTTAGAGTCCTCTAAAGCTAATGCTTCATTGACATACTTTTCCCCCAGCAATAACTGCCTTCTCTGGACCAAGCATTGTTTTAGGATCTGGAAACACAACCTTGAACAAGACAGACTTGCTCCCTAACTGTCCTGAAGCTCACCTCCTAGCAGGAATTGATGGAACATCAGCAAACCATGAAGAAAGAAGTTACTTTCAGTTAGAGATAGGTGCCAGTTGTAGGGATGTACCAGTTACCTAGGGGTGGAAGAGGTGGGAGGAAGCCATTTGGCTGATCAAGGAAGGTCTCTCTGGAAATGTGACTTTTGATTTGAGCTCCTAATAATAAGAAGCCAGGCTATGAGAAGTGGGAAGATCTGGGTGAGGGGATTCTAGGCAGAAGTAAGGGATAGAGCAAAGCTCCCAAGGGCAAGAACAAGCTTAGCAGTTCCAGAACAAAAAGGAGGTCAGTTTGGATGAAGCCTGGTGGGCAAGGGGTACAGTGAAAAGATGTGAGATCAACAGCAGGGGACAGATCACAGTTTTGGAACAGAGTTCCCAAGAGCCTCCTCATCCCCACTATGCAACGGGATAATCACTATCTTTTATGCCTATTGGTTTTCTGCTTGAGTGATCATTCACAAGTGTTCTAAAGCTAAAAAGAGAGATTTGAAAACCTCTGTAGTTTTAATTCTATTCTAATTGCTAGAGGATATATAGATATACACACAAGTGTAGTTACATATAGGTATATATACATGCATGATATGTGATTACATGAACATACATTTATAAGCATATATACTGTACAAATATACGTACTTATGTATAAATATTTATACACATACAGACACACACACATACATACAGGTGCTTTTGAGCATTTGACAAGGATTCATACTAGAGAATCAGTGGCTTAGAAATCATGGTAGAGGAGATATAATTGAACATTCATGATTTGGAATACTTTATGCTGGAGAGGCAAAGTTAGCCATAGGTGGGTGGAAGATTTTCCCCAACTGGAGAAGCTCAGTATGTCAATGAAACCAGAGATTACTAACAAAAGACACATGAATGGCATGAACATGTATATTCTCAATATAGCAGAGTTAGAAAAATGCTAACATTAGAGACAGAGTCAGTAATAACACTGAAGCCTGCCAGGATTAAGTGGTTGGTGTCACTTAAGAGACAAGATCTAAATAGAGAAGAAATTCTACCCACTGTATGAGAATGCTTAAGACATTTTGTTTGAGAAGAAACTGATCTTGCTCATTGGAATAAGCCAGAAGACACAACAAGAAAAGACCATTAGGGGAAGGTACCTAAAAAGCAAATCAGAATGATATAAAAACAATAATATCTGAAAATAAAGTATAATAATAAACTTGGTTTGCTTGGTCGGAGTCCTAGAAATAACTTGTGAGGGGACAGTACAGTGTTTCTTGTACCCCATTACCCTCTGGAGGAAAACCTGTTTGACAAAGGATTCAGTTTAACATGACCAACATTAATTATGTACCTAGCTGTGGCTAGCACTGTGCTAAGAAGTGTCTCTGCTCACAAAAAGCAAAACCTTGAAAGATATGACATTAACATCACCTGGCAGGTGGAGTGTATCCATTCTACAAAATCCTATCAGCCAAGCAAATAATGGAAACAAATTGACTGTAGCCCAGGGTCAAACCATATGGTAGGAGCAATAATTGCCTTGGTGTGGGTAGGAAAGGACACCACTGAAGCTGGCTGGAGCTACTAGGGAAGGCTGTTTGCATAACGTGGGACGTTGAGGTGCCCTCAGAAGAGCTGGTATAATTTAGGTAGGTGGCGAGGTAGGGGAGGGTGTTTTTGAGTCACTAACAGCTCAGTAAGAGCAGTTCAATCTGATCCAACTGTGAGTCTTGAAATATTGCCTAATTATTAACTAGCAGGTGAAAGAACAGAAAGCAAACCTCTGGTGTCACTGTCCGGCTTCCATCTGGCTGCGGGACCATTAGAAGGCCTTATAAATTATGGTTCTTGGGCAATAAAAAGAAGGCAGAACTTTTGCTTACTAAATTAGCAAAAATAATTTCAATAACACCAGAGTCAGCAAGGATGCTAAAAAGAAAACATTCAGGCATCTCTGATAAGAGTATAAATTATAAATCCCTTTCGAAAGCAATTTTGTGATGTCTCAAGAGTAACGGAAATGACCATATCTTTTGCTGACCTGGAAACTGATCTTAAAGAAATATTCCAGGGCTGGCCCCGTGGCTGAGTGGTTAAAGCCGCATGCTCCACTTTGGTGGCCCGGGGTTCCGTGGCTCAGATCCCGGGAGCAGACCTACGCACCACTCACCAGGCAGCATCCCACATACAGGAGCTAGAATGACCTACAACTAGGATATACAACTATGTCACTGGGGATTTGGGGAGAAAAAAAAAGAAATATTACAAATGGTAAATAAAAGTCAAAGACACTAACTGCAGAATTATTTATACTATTTGAAAATTGGAAACAGCTCAAAGACTACCAACAGAGTAATCAAAGTAATGCAAATAGACGTGTGAGATCATTTTTCACCCAGGCAGATAGTACAGGGTACGATAATTTTAACTATCCACTACTGGTATGAGTATAAAATGGGTTCAACTTTTGTAGAGGACAATTTGGCAATACCAAAATATTAAATATACATTCTTCTGAGACAGTTCTAGAAACTTAGAGTAGAGAAATGATCGTATAGTTAAAATACTTAAAGTGTGGAAAGGACTTAGCTGGTCTCAAGGCATCTCCTAATTTTCCTTCTTAAATTATGTAATACACAATACATTTGATCCTTGAAAGAAAGGATAGTGTGACAGATATTACTAATAGGCCCATTTTCTAAGGAGAAACCTGAAGGCCACAGAGGTTAAAGGATTTACACATACTAGGCCCTAAGTTCACATGCCTAGCAAGTGAAAGTCAAATTTTTTACTAGTGTTCCATGATGAAAATGGAGGGAATGTCACAAGGCTAAATACAGTCATCCTGTTTATGTGAAAACATCTCTTTGTTTAGGCATAGAATTCCATTTCATGAAAACAAACCACTAGGGTCTGGGGAAATAATGTCTGGTCTATTCTTTCCCGAGGATAACAGATAACACCACTCCCACTGCATCTGGGGAACAGAGAGGGAGAAAAGGAGAGAGGGAGAGGAGGAGAGAGGGAGAGAAGGAGAGAGGGAGAAAAATGATTTGTTGGTCCTCTGACCTAGTCACGTGTGAAGGACAAATAAAAATAACTAATATGCAAACATAAGATGCAGTGTAAATGCTTGCAAGGAGGTGAGGATTGTGAAAGACGTTATTACAAGTATTGCATATACTTGGAGAGCAGGTTCAAACAGGGAGGTGAGGCATGATTTCACAGCAGGAGAAGTAATAATTCTCATGACTTCTAAAAGCCACTTGGACTTCAATGGGTTTCACAATAATCAATTAATTAACCAAAGGAAATATTTAGAATGAGTTACAGCAAAAGATATGAAACCAAGGCCTATAAATGTGCTTTAGACATGTAAATTGACTCTTCAGAAGGAGAGATTACTCAGAAGGGAGAAGTGGTGTTGCACCAGATGGCTGTGTCCAATAATAACTTCAGTGGACACATATTATAAGTGTTCTATTATTTACCAAGGAAAATGTCTGCAAAAATTCAGTAATCATATAAAGATTTTGGCGAGTACAAGATTGTGTCAGTCAATAACGTGTTTCATTTTGAGTTTTAAAATCCTCCCTCTCAGTGGCTCATTATTTGATTGGAGCCCAAGAATTCACTATTTTTCTCTGCCTCAATTTCCCTCTCTGTAATACGGACTGAAAAGCTTTGCCCAAACCAGGAGGTTTGGGACTCTTTCTCAGGCCCTGCAGGGCCTCTAAATCACCTCTTCAAACTCTGCTCACAGCCTTTGCCTCATCCACTCAACGGGCCCTCCAGCAGTTCTTCAAGCAAGTCAAGCTGCTTGTGCCTGCAGGGTCCTCTCATAATTTCTTCCTCACACTGTTTTCAGAGCTGGCTCCTTCAAATCCTTCAGGATCTCAGCTTGAATTTTATCTCCACACAGAGGCTTTTCCTGATTATGTGAACATCCATGGTAGATTCTCCCTTTGATGCTCTATCTTTGCAGAATCCTATTATTTTCTTCATAGTAATTATTAGCATTTGTAATGATCTACTTATTACTTTCTGTACTCTCTCTCTCCACCATCAGAGTATGAGCTCCATGAGGGCAGAAATAACTTTAGCTCTCACAGTGAAAGGTGGTCAACAGATATGGAAGGAAGGAAGGAAGAATAGATATTGTCCAGCTATGAAATTAGAAATAGTATAGAATTCCTTAAATTGGGGGTAGGGGGATGTAATGTTAATTTAAAAATCCATTTGTTTTTCTTGAGAATAAAATTTTAGTTTCAATATTTTCTGCATATTTTGGCTTTATTTTTACATATATATTAAAAAATCATAATACATTCTGCCTCAAAAGCTACTAATTTCTTTTCAAATTTGTGTTTTCATTCAAAGCATAAAATAAATGACTCTCCTGAGAAGTATTTAAAAGAAATCCTTTCTCTGTATTCTTTTCTCTGTCAGCCAAAAAAAAAAAAAAGACAGCGTGAGGCTACTGGAGTGGGCTGAATCCCCTATCTTGACCATAATAATTTGGTACCAAGGAGTTTGAGGCAAAATTTGATATTTTGCACTAGTCATTACAAATAATTCATATAAAAAAAGTGTGCCGCAAATAAGAGAAAAGAATAGGAAGCATTATATGTTTTTGAATTGCTGCTGGAAGGAAGTTCATTTTCAGCCAAAACACTCCTTTGCTTCACCCCTTTGCCATGCAGTTGGTGGAAGCACAAGTGACTGGCAACAAGAAACTTACGTATTCTTAAAGTGACCTGCTGTGGGTACTCAGGCCCAAAACCTGACAAAAGATAATCATAAGCCTTTAAGGAAGGTACTTTTTAATTTCTTCTTTTCAAATAGGAGAGAAAGCGGGCAAATGGTTTGTACCATTCTAATAAAAAGTACATAAAAGGGACAAGAAATCAGAGGCAAAAGATTCCTTTAATACACATTTATCGACACACTAATCCATGACATGCACTGTGCTGGGAGGCATGGGGGTACAAAGATGAATAAAATACAGTTTTTTTCCTTTAAGAGACTTATCATTAAGTAGAAGATACAGATTGGGTGGATGGATGAATGGATACAAGGAAGGCAAGAAGGAAGGAAGGGAGGGAGGGAAGACGAATGGACAGATGGATAGCTAGATAGATACAGCATAAGGAAAGGATGAATGACTGAGCATGGTCTTCCAGGGAAAGAAAAGTAACAAGAATGAAAAATGAAACAAGGAAGAATCAAGGAGACTCTGATTATAAATGTGAAGAAATGAACATGGTTTGTTAATTCTTATCCGTATCTCAGTTGCCTTGTGAAATATCAATAGACTTTTCCTTTATGGCAATATACACAAAACTCTTACAACAAATGAATGAAAAGTTTAGTCTCCTGTTTATTAAGTCTTGTGCTTAAGCAGCCAAGGTTAGAGTTTAGCTGTTCTTTATAACCAGTCATATCATCCAGTGATAAATACAATGGCATTCCCAGATCTGGTGTGCTCTTCATCTGGCATGGTATAGAACAGGCAAGAGTGTCTAAAGGATTCGTCTCAAGTTATCAAACATGGAGAACACAGGTGAGATACATTGTTCTGTAAAACTTAACTAGCCCCTCTTCAGGCTTCAGTCTACTCCCCCACAAAATGAAAGGACCAGATCAGTGTTAGCACAAAGACTTCTTCAAGTTTACGCTGGTGTTGGCTGCGCATGGACATAAGACACATTTGCTACTCTGGAGTAGGTCACTAAGGTTTAAATGAAATACTGCATGTGAAATCTCTCTGAAAAATTCAACACTAAATACTAGTATGAGATATTACTATCTAAAGTCCTTTCTAACTTGTAAATCTGATTATTTCTACTGAGTTGGTGCTATTATCTTCCCATACAATGGATACCATATTATAATAAATCCTTAATTATCTACATTTCAGTTATTTTTTGCCCCAAGTCCCATTTTCAAGACTTGTCCCAAGGTTATCATTAACATGATTGGGACAAGCATGGCCTTATTTACTTTTCCTTCCTAAGCATGGAGCCCAGCAGGAGGCCATTTAAAACGGAACACAGAGTTTACTCATTCAAAGGAGGAGCCCGTCACGCGTAGACTGTGCAAAGCCGTGGCACAGATGCTGTGCTGGCCCTCTTCCTTCGTTTAAGCGTGGGCTCAGGAACAGCAAGAGCCTTCCAAAGGGAAATTGTGAGAAAATGTACATTTATGGTCCCTTCCTACTCACATTTTTATGAAGCTCCTAATTTTCTTTAAGGAACTGTAAATTCTTAAGTCAGATATAGCCAGGATGAAAAGCAACCACAAATGTAAACAAGCAAGGCCTCTTATTTAGGATTTTAGATGGTCTGTATCCTAGTTACCTTACATGATAGGAAAAACTGAGATACAAAACATCTTACGCTCTTCCCAAGATTGCTTGAACTGAGACCCTCCAGTTTCTAGCATCTGCACTCCTGCTCATCTTCATGTTTGCCCTCAGTGATTGGTTACTCAGCAGACGCCACTGCCATGTCAAAGGCCCTGAAACTGGCAGGAATATGTCCTTCCCTCTCTTGCAACTTGTTTCTTCAAAGCCTAGAAAGATTAAAGTTCCTTACAATGATTCTACATCGCTCACGTGGCTATACGTGTGATTAACTCTGCAGGTGCTCTCTGGATCCATTAAAGAACAAATACACAAACAAACAAAAAACACCATCACCAGCAGAAAGATTACCTTAATTATAGAGATACTCTTCCTGTGGTTCCTGTTAAAAGTTACCATCTTGCTTTATTTCCTCAAGGTATTACCTGGATGCTAGTCACTCTAGCATTGTGCATAGCAATACCTTGTGTTCTTGACTTTCAGGATTTTCCCAAATCATAGAATTTCAGAGTTTTAAGGGAGCCTGGACACCCTCCCTTGACAAGTGGGTATGGCAAGGCCCTCGATCTGTGCAACTGGCCCATGTCACTTAGCCACCACATGACAGAGCAGAGGAGGAATCATGCCAAGTCTCCAGGGCCCTCAGCACTCTGGTTCCCCACATGATACTGACCGGCTTTTTCTGCCCCTTCGTGCCTTCCTCAGTCTTCTCTGGTCAGTGAGGGCCTGCTGCATACCAGGCTCCTTTTCTCCTCTTGCAGAGCCCCTGGCCTGCCCCTCTCCTGGCCAAGTCCCAGCAAGGATGACATCGAAACCCAGACAAGAATGACATCACCATCTTCCTCTATTATTTTCCTAAATTGCTTTTTTCCTACCCATGACTAGGCAGTATTTCTCACAGCTGGGGATGAACAAATTCAAAAAGATGTTCTCAAATACATGGTTTCCCAGAGAGAGGCCACTGAACTTTAAAAATATAAAATGAACATTTTTGAGTGATTGCACAGCTCATAAAAATGTCTCTGGTTAGAACCTCGTCAGCAATAATTCACTCTATGTGAGGGTCCCCCGCGGAGCTTTAGTCACCTCCTGTTAGGGCGCTGAGGCCTGTTTCTCCTGCTGAGATGGAATAAATGACCAGGAAGCATTAACTGATGGAGGTCACCAGAGTCCCATCCAGGGAAGTGAGGAATATTTCTTTAAAGATGCCCTTGTGGTTGGAAGGACTTAGTGAACTTAAAGACTATGGTATTTCTCTTCCCCCTTAAGGATAAAGTGTCCCTTTACCCGACAGGAGTAAACTTTCAGAAGCAGACCTTCAAGGTCAAAACTGTATCTTCTATGACAGCAAGTAAATGTCCCTGATGAGGAGGAAAATATAGTTTATTACAGTCCAAGGATGTGTGTATTGATGCCCAAGACATCTTTTTTCAAGACGAAGCCTGATTATATGAGATTATACACAGGGCTTGAGCATAGTAGATACTCAATATGTGATTTTTTAAAATTTGCACCTATACCTACCTTTTAGGTACTTTTTGGCTCAGCTACTTTTACAGAAAGATTTCAGTTGTAAAACTGTGTTGTAGTTAAGACCACAGATACGGGGCATCAGACAAGCTTCCCTATCCCTCGCCAGGCCAAATGGGGTACTTTTTTGTTTCCCCACCAGCGCAGCTCCTGAAGTGCTTCAAGGAGTTGTATTCTCAGATTTTCAGTGGTAGTTTCCAAGGCCTCATGTTTCAGAACATCTGAAATAGTGCCCTGAGATCTACAGTCCAGGGAATGTAGACACAGGTGACTTGTGGAAAAAACTTTGAGTAATACTGTCTTAGAGCTACAATTTATGGGTGTGCTCTGGGCGCATGTGGGTGCCGCCACAGGGCTTTAGAGGAGAATGGTTGTCACTGCTTCCAAAACGGGAGAAAAATCAGTCCACGAGAATTGTTTTTCACAGGGGCCAAGTCTTCTTTCAGAAGAAGTCATCCAAGGCCACTCTTCTCCCCTTCTCTACTTTTCCCTAAACTGCTCTCCAATGAGGGTAAAGCAAACTAACACGTTTGGATCCCTACAGAATGTCCCACACTTTATATTACCGATTCTGGAAACTGCAACAATTCCCTGATGTTGTATTATTATCTCCCTGTTTATAGACCAATAAACTCAGAGAAATTAAATAATTACCCAAGCTTGCACAGCTCAGGGAAAGAGCCTAGCTTCAGACCCAAGATCTCAGGCTCTGAAGCCTCCACCTGCCTCTTGCAGAGACAGTTCTTCAATTTCTAAGGAAAAGAATTTTTTCTTTTGCAAATACCCTGGAAAGGGTCTGCATTTATTGCGTTATCAGCTAATGTTCCTCCCTCCTTCACACCTTCCAACCCTTCCAACTTCCAGCTTACCCTCATCAGCTCCTTCCATCCTGTGAAGCCCCTGTAAATGCTCATATCTTCTTTGTGCCCTGTCTTTTCATTCCAGCCACCTGATGAAACCCAACCTGGGTAAAGCTCACCTTCCTTCTCTGGACCTGCCTGCTGGGAAAGCATAACGCTGCTGGAGAAAATCACGTAGGCTCTCAATTAGTGTTCGCCAACCTTACTATATTTCTATAGTCAGCTCCTTCTCGGTCCCCTAGTGAATACCTTCCAAGGTTCCCCCTTCTCAAACTTTCTATTCCTCTTCAGCCCACTTAACCTCATCAGATGACCTTGCCTCCTATTTTTCTGAGAGAATAGAATCCTTCAGCCAAGAACCCTCTCCACTTGTGTTAGCAAATTGACAAGCCCACCTGCTCTGGATTCTGTACTTCCCAGAGAGTGAATATTTTAAGTTGACCCAAGTCCATCTTATCTGTGTTAATCACTGAAAAATCTGAAGTTTATTTTTTTCTTTAGGAGAGCTTTCTTTACTTACTTTTAGACTGAAACATAATGTACATATTCTCCCCATCTTTATGATTTTTTTGGTCACTGTCATAAACCGGAGGGCACGACCACCATGGCCTTATTTATAGCAGTTTGCTTTATATTACTAAGTTATTCCTGGTTACACTTTAGTACAAATTCTAAATCACTGGACCTCAAGTCCTACACTCATAAGGCTGAATGGAAATCTCCAGATTTTAAGCACAATAAAAAATGATACACATAAAAATTAAATAACTGAAATCTTTTCAATTTCAATGTAATACAAAAAATCTTTACAATTACCACTCATCCCACACTATGATGTATTTCCACCTAAAATAAAATAAATAAATAAAATAAAATAAAGTAAAAGTGTAAAGATGGGCTGGATTAAGGCAAAAACATAGGGGGTTTTGCTTTAGTCATTTCCCCCCAAATCCTGCTATAGTGGAAACAGTTTAGGCAGACAGACCTGGATTTCAATTCTAGCACTGCCTCTTTCTTCCTAGGTAATCTTGGGTAAGCTAATTAACATCACCCAAGCTCAGTTCCCTTATCTAGAAAATGGGGGTAATAATATTTAGCTAGAGGAGGATTAAATGAAGCAAAATATTTAGAGTATTTGTTACATATGAGGTGCTCAGTAATTGGTGGGTTTGTTACTATCCTTTTCAGCATTCTTAGTAAAATCACTCATATCACCGCCTCAGATATATACTAATTATGTGCCTAGGGAACCCACATATTTTACAAAGACTTTGCCTGCAAACTTCTGCTTCCAGCCATGAGGAAGTAGCAGGGATGGAATTCATCCTCCTGCCCCAAACAACTAAAAAAGTCCGACAAAATATATGAAATGACAGTTTTCAAGCTTTGGACAACAGGAAGTGCAGGACAGAGATTATTGAGAGAAAAGAGGCAGATGAAATGAAACCTGTGATTGTCCCAGTCTACTGTCTAGAAAGTTTCCAGGATTTAACTCAAGAAAGAGAAATCCAAACAGAGCCTGAGGGGTACCTGAGTTCAGGGAGGCCACGGCAGCTGGAAATTATAGGAGGGCACTGGAGGGGAAGAAGCCAATCAGAGAGTGAGCTCTGGAGATCTTCAGAGGGTTCCCCTGCAGTCTTTGGCTGAGTACTGATCAGGCATATGGGGGAAGTACTAAGGCTGAGGCAAGAACCATGGGAAACGAGCAGGTGGGACCATTCCCAAAGCTCACAAAGGGCTAGAAATAGATCGAATTCCCATTAGCCAGGGAGAAGAAACCTTGCGATATACTGGGGTAGAGTTCCCAGATGCGTCTTGCCTTAGAAGTGGGACAAAAATATCTCCAGTCTCAAGTCTGCCCTGGACCCACTCACCCAAATTGAAAAGAGAGCCTTGAAAGAATTAAATGGTTTCCAAGGAACTTAACTGCATCTCAGAACAATCTCAAAAATATTTAAAGGAATACAAAAAATCCGGCACATAACAATGTAAAACTCACAATGTCTGGCATCCAATAAAAATTACCAGGCATGTGAAGAAGCAGAAAAATATGACCCATCATGAGGAGAAAAACCAATCAAAAGAAAGAGACTTAGAAACATCACCAATAAAGTAATTAGTAGATAAGCACACTAACACAGCTATTGTAAATATGCTCCATATGTATAAGAAGGTAGATGAAAGCACAAGCATGACAGGGAGAGAAAGGGAGGATAGATCTTTATAAAAGAAGAAACAAGAAGTAATCAGGAAAGTTAATGCTCAATTATGAGAAAAATAAATCACAGATGTCAAATAAGGGAGCTGATGGTTGCGGCTACCCTTCACATCTCACCATCAATAAAGACATAACTGTACTTTAGCATGGTCTAAGGGCCAGGTATACAAATGACTTCCAAAATTTACACATCTTTATATAATTATTTATATAAATGAATCAAATCATACACTCATTCACCCTTACACTCATATACTCAATATATAGTTATTGAGCACCCAGCTCTGTGTTTCATGAGAAACACAAATGAATTAGATATGGTTCTTGCCCACATAAGTGTACAGTCCAGTGCAGTCTATTAGATAAACAATAGCCTAATTATATAAGTGCATAATGTGATATATCTACAACTCAAAAACACAGTATGTAACACATAGTAAATGATAAGGCTGCAGAATAACAACAGGAAACAAGATATTGAACAGGAGAAGTCACTATGCAATTATTCTATATTTACAAATAAAAGGCTTTGACATTAATTCAAAACAAAGATTTGATACACAGAATATGCGTGCATGTGTGTGTGTGTGCACAGGATAGGAACACACAAATTGATTTTCATGTAGGAATTTAACTATTTGGTTTTTCTCGTGTCCTCAGCTACATTAGAATGCCTACTATGGGGGCAGGATACAATTTTCCACTATAGAATCCAAATATTTCCCTTCAGCTCATGGAGCTGGTAAAGGCAGCAAAGCTTCTCTATTCCAACAGAAGAAAAGGAAAACAAGATAATTAGGGAATGGGTGCTTGTGATGTATATGCACATATACCCATTATGTATTTGTATGCAATATGTATATTCTTAATATATCTATCATGTGTAAATATACATACCATTCTTTTAAAATATTTTCTCTAGTTTTAGTCTAGTGGGTAAGAAAGTGACTAGGACAGTTCAAAATGCTAGTTAAGCGGTACACATACCAGAGTATGACAGAACAAATAAAGACTAAGCTAATTGAGAGAACTAGTATAAAATTAAAAAAATATATTTGTTGTGACATAAACAGAAAGAAAAAAAAATTATGCATTGATAATTCAGTAGAAGTCAATGTACAAAGTAAATTTTTAAAGCAAATAAGTTTATATTGCTTCAGTCCATGAAGGAGAAAAATGATTATATTTCAAATGACTATATCACGTTATGCAAGCATTTGAAAAGGAGTGTCATTTTATAACATCTCTAGCCAACAAGGATACAGGGTGTTGTCACCTGTGGAGAGTTATCTGAGCACAGGCCTCGATTTGTTTTAAGTGATGTCAATTACCTTATCTAGTAGACAGTACAGGCCCAAGCAAATATTTTTTGGAAACAATTTTCTACAGATTCTTTTATCTCTAGAAATACTGTAGACACACACATCATAAACACAGCACTCGAATGAAACCTCCAGCAGGGCATGTGCATCCCCAGCACCTACAGCAATGCCCGACACACAGTAGGTTCTCAATATTTCGGTCCATACAGACAGATCTAGGCCATCTACCTCCATAACCTCTTTCTGGACTTCCAGAAGCTTTCCAGATGCATGGCCAGACGCCTCTGCTGCCACTCTTCAATCCAGTGCTTATAAACCAACTTGGGTGATTTTTTTTCTCTTTTAAACATGTCAGAGGTTACTTGTCTGCTCAAAATCCTTCAATAGCTTGCACTTCAAATAAAATCTCTACTCCTTACTTTGGCAAGTATGATCTGGCCCAGCCAACCTCTCCAGACTCATGCAAAGTACCAATCTGCCAAACCCACCCCATTCCAACTATCACCTCTTGCCCAAACACATCCACCTTTCATGTCCTTGAAAGAAGCAAGCCCCTATCACCTTGGGCCTTTTTTTTTAAAATATTGGTTTCTGGTTTCTTACTTTTTTTTTTTTCAGGTGAGGAAGATTGGCCCTGTGCCAACATCTGTTACTCATCTTCCTTTTTTTTTCCTCCTCAAAGCCCCCCAGTACATAGTTGTATATCCTAGTTGTAGGTTCTTCTAGTTCTTCTATGTGGGACACTGCCTCAGCATGACTTGATGAGCGGTGCTAGGTCCACGCCCAGGATGCAAACCGGCAAACCCTGGGCCACCGAAGCGGAGCACATGAACTTAACCACTCGGCCATGGGGTCGGCCCCCACCTTGGGCCTTTGCACAGGGAACTTTCTGCTTATAGAATTTTCTCATCTTCCCAAATTCCCCTTTTCTTCCTGTCCTTCCCTCCTGCTACCTGCATAACTCTAATTTATCCTTGGGGTCTTAGCCTAAACATTACTTCTTCAGAGGACCCTTTTCTGCACCCTCCCCCCAATACCTCCACACTAAGTCAGGCTCCCAGTCCTTCTTCTGTAATGTCCCACAATTATAATTAAATAAGCATTTGCAGTTATTTGCATAACATTTGCTTCTTTAGAAATATGCATGCTCCACAGGAGTATGACCTGTCTGTTGTGTAAATTGCTGTTTCTCTAGAGCCTTGTAAAATATGCTGTACATTTTGAATCTTCAGTAATATTGTGATGAATGAATGAATATACCAATATACTGTCCTAATGTCTTGGGGAGAAAAGGGTAAACAACCAGGAAAGGGAAACAGAACTGTCAAGAATATATGAAATCAGGTACATAAATTGTCAAACATAAGTCAAGGGCCTATTTGCTTTCTGACACTTGATAATGAGAAATCTTTCAACAAGATGGAAAATAAAAACAAAAGACGACTCTGGGCATCATGTTTTCGACAGCCCAACCACTATACAGCAGGCTATCTATATCCTCTTAATCACGCCTGTGTCAGAGGGTGTCACCATTAATATCTGAAGTGACTAAATAAAGTTTGCTGGTTTGAGTATTATTTTCATTTTACAAACAAGAATGTGTGATGGTTTATCAACAGACAGTCCATCTGAGTGTCTCTGTGAGCTGATAAGATGGTTTCAGGCATAGATTCCTACATTATGTTCTTTTTATCTCAGACTCCTTCTCTCATTTCAAACCTTAGAGCCCAGCAATGGACAGGAATCCAGAGAGTCAAAAGAGATGAAAAAGGCCCTGGCCCCGTGACCAAGTGGTTAAAGTTCCACATGCTCCACTTTGGCGGTCTGGGTTCAGACCCTGGTGGGGACTTACTCCACTCACCAGCCATGCTGTGGTGGTGTCCCACATATAAAAAAAAAAAAAAAAAAACAGAGGAAGATTGCCACAGATGTTAGCTCAGAGCCAATCTTCCTCGGCATAAAAAAAGAGAGAGAGAGAGAGAGGAAATAGATGGAGAAGATATTTGGAGACACAATTGGAGGTTAGGCTGACAACTCAGTGAGCAGCCGAGGGCCTATTTCTAATTTCATAGCAAAAGCGTGGCCAGGGGAGAAAGGTTCCTAGGTCATCACTGCCCATTCACGTGCTGTGACTGCCAAAGCTACATCTCCATCCACCCTTCTATCACGAGCTCTAGACCTTAAATCTGAACATGCATCACATGTTTCCTTTCAACGGGTTCTTCAAATTCAACACATCCAGAAAGAAACTCGCCATCTTCCCCCACCCTTCTTTTCTAGCCTTCCCTATCTCAGTAAATGACCCCACCATTTACACAGTTTCCAAAGCTAGAAACCCAGGAGTCACTGTTGATTCTTCACTCTCCTTACATTCTATATGGACTCAGTCACCAATTCCTACTGTTTCTATAATTAAATGTCTGACGAGTCCCTTCACTTCTCTCCAGGTCCACTGCCACGATCACTATTGCCATTACTGCCGTTACTATCTCTTATCTAGGTAACTGCTCCAGCTTCCCATCTGATCCCCTTGCTGCCAACCTTTCCACACTCCCATCAGCTCTCTACAGGACTTACAAAAGTGCTCCGTAAAAATACAACTCTAACCACAGCACGCCCCTGCTTAACACTCTTTAGTGACGTCCTCTAGCACCTTCTGTCTGTTAGGAGCAGAACCACTTATCATGCTGATTTGTATTTGCTTATTTACTCTTCTCTGTTTCTCCCACAGGCTCTAAAATATGAGAGTAAGGTCTATGTCTTGTATTCCCAGTTGTCAGCATAACGTCTGGCTCAATAAATCCCAGTTAAAGAGTGATGCTTCCGGAGATGAAAGGATTTAACAAATGCCTCTTCATATCTGGGCATATTAAAGAGGATAAAGGTGTTCCTGGGAGGATTAAACAACCCAAGAAGGAAACTAGAAAAAGATATCCTGAGGACGCAGAGTGGAATTAAAATGAGTGGAAGCCTCAGTGAATGGGAAAGGGGAAGGAAGAGGACAAGAGGCGACTGTAACCCATCTTAGTCTCCCCACGAGTTACAAAGCTAAGCTCTTCTCAGAGTGGCAGGGAACAGAAGCAGTGATAGTGAAGTCAGAGGTTCTCAAGAAAAAACAGCAAGGTATGAGCCAAGGAACAATTCAGAGGGTTCACAGATACTTGTCGGTGTCAAGACATTTTTTTATTGGCTCCAAGTTAATCCCCGATAAGGCATGCGGCACCATTTTGTATATACCCTTCCATAGCTAATAGGGAGTATGATGCTCTTCAGAACATGCATTTGACATATGACAAATGGCATGCTAAGAAACCTGGGGTAAAAGATACATGTCACTTAAAGTCAATAACAGCTAAGGAGAAGTTGCCGACATTAGGAAAGGAGATTTCAAAAAGTTTAGAGAAAAGCAAGGTACAATCTCATAGCCAGAGAATAACCAGAAAGTAGTACCAGTTCCCGTGCAGGCCTGGGCAAGAAACTTAAAACCTGGGGACTCAGCTGCTGCTTTTCAACTCTTCCAGCTGATGATTATAACTCTGGAAAAGAAGCCAGGGTATATAGGAAGGGAGCAGCTGGTCACACAGATGGTGTCAAAGCTCAGAATTTGATATTCTGGATTTCAGCTGATGACACCAGAGGTGGGGGCTCCTGGAAAGTGACAACATGTATCACAGAAAACTGAGAAGAAGGTTTCAGGCAACACCTGACCACAAGAGAAGTATTTTGAAATTTGAGATTAGAGAGCAGCACTGTTTAGCGAAAACAAACAAAGTTGTAAACTGGATCACAGGGTGGATATCATATATGGCAGAGGAAGACGGGTGGTAGTGGAGAAGCATCTCCACAGTCGATGGGGAAAATCTGGTTTAGATGGTTATATGCTAGCGTCATGAGATGCTAACAGATATTTTCTTAAGGGCTAAGTTAAGTTTGGGGAATCCTACATACTAGAGGCCACTCTTTGAAACTGCACGTTGCACGTTAGCGTAGTATAGGCTCTGAGGAAATGCTCAAAGAAAGCAACTTACTCACGGTAAACCCAGAGTTTGCCATGGTTTTTAGGCCACATAGATACTTATATGACGTCCACTCTAACTAACAACAACTGTGGGACACTGATGTTCCAACAGGCCAGTTTAGAAAACCTGGATCTATACAGTGCACAAAGTATTGATAATAAGAACAAGTCAACAACAACAATAACAACAGCAAAATCCCACAAAACTAAAAATACGGGGAGTAAAATAAACATGAAACAATAACATAAGCAGGTAAATATTATCTCACAGATAAACCACGACACTGGAGTAGGAATTTAGGGCTGGAGTAGAACAACATAATGGTGTGTTTTGGATAAAAGAAACAAGTGCAATGTAATGGCCTCAGCAGCACTTCATATGCAGAGGGTAGACAGGGAAGTTCACCAAAGTGGGAATGGGATCGTGCTGGGGAACATCGGGGTGATAATAAAAGGGGAGAAAAAGGAAAGAGGCGTAATTGTGGGAGCTCACAACACACATCAGAAAGGCACGATGTGAGAGTAATGAGTGATTGATTTCCTGGGAAACCCCTTTGATAAAATCAGAGGATATGAAAAATGTGTGCCTTGTTTTGCTGATAATTTTAATCTCTCAATAAATAGAAGAAGCAGTAAGGAATGGGATTTAGTGTCAGTTTAATTTTAACAAATATGGGAAGAGTAGTTGGCCATTTAGAAATATCAGAAACTTTGGGAGAAAGCCAAGTGCTCATAAAATCCAGCCTCTCCATAATCCTGTCAGAGATGTTTTAGAGGAGATTTCTTGGAAGGAAGGTTACACTAAATAATCTTTAAATCCCTTCTGAGACATTAAAGACTGCCTCTAACATTCTACAGCCACACTGAAGAATTTCAGAGGCGGACTGCATGAAAACTGAGCGAAAGCAACATTCTGTGGCTGACTATGTTGGGAAGAAACAAATACACTACACATTAGGTACAGTAAAAAGAGTCTAAGATACTTCATGTAAATATACTATAGAGCTGTAAGAACTGAAACAATGTGTTGCTGGAATAAAGTAGATTAGTAGTACAAAATAGATATTTCAGAAATGGAGAAAAATATACATAAGAATTGATTTTCTGATAAAAGAAGGAAGTAAATCAATGGAGGCAAGGAAAATTGGGAATACATATCAGCTTCTAGAGTGCGAAAACCGTTCTGTATTTAGAAATAGAATAAAGAACTCACAGAGGAAAAGTTAAACATAACTTTTTAAAAAAAATAAACAGACATTTAGAGGCAAAAGACAGACTGGATAAATATTTTTAGGAAATAGGAATGCCAAAGATCAAAATGCTTACTTAACAATTAATGACCAAACATAAACCAATAAAAAAAATCACCAAGAACATTATCTGATAAATGGATTCAGTATAAAAATAATCTATTTACAAAAGAAGAACTATGAATAGAAAATGAAGGGGGAGAAGGGAAATAACTTTCAAAGGGTAGTTATGAAAGAATTTAAGGAAAAAAAATAGGATGCCATCTTTGCATATCTAACTGGTAAACAGTAAATACATATGTATGTATTGGAAATTAATTGCCCAGTACTTACCAAGAAACTCTAAAACGTTCATTTCTTTTGACCTGCTAATTCTACACATAGTAGTCTATCTGAAGGAAATAATTCTAATTGCTGAAAAGCTCTATGCATAAAAGTGTTCAATGTAATATTATTTGTTAAATAAAAGAGCAAAAAGGAAGAAGAAATAAGAGTAATATTTAATACATACTTACTATGCTCAAGTACAATGCAGCTATTTTATGTAAGTTATATTTAAATCTCACAACAGTCCCATGAAAGAGATACAATCATCCTTTTACAGAGAAGGTAAAATGCTTTTACATGCTTGAAGAGATTAAGTTCTCCAAAGAAACTGGGCTAATAGGAGTGAAAAAATGGAAACAGCCTAAATGTAAACACCAGAACAGTTAAATAAACTGAGGAAGATTTATTCAATGGATTATTTAAATTTTTTAAAATATAAAACTATAAAATAGAAAAATAATTTCCGATACGATATTAACAAAAATGCATAATAGAAAATTTTATATTTAATATGGTTAAAATGTTTGCATAGAGGAAAGACTGGAAGAAAATACATAAACGCTAACCAAATAAAACAGAACCTGACCCTGAACATAATGTCAATGAGTAGCTTCGGCTAGCGGCCCTGAGAACAAAGTGAGTTCAGTTCAATCGGCAGACTGGGAAAATGAAGAAGGGATGCCCAAGAAGACCCTGGAAGGCTCAGAAACAGTTTAAGCAGTTTGGCTAATATAGGAGACAGAGAACGTAATTCAGGGCAGATACGGTAAATCTCCTATAACGAGTAGGGCTGTAATTCTTGTCATGGTAAGTTGCTGCGAAAATCATAAATCGGTCATGGTTAAAATGTCAGAAGACTCAGAATCCTAAGAAAAAATAATGAATTATTGAGGTTGCAGCTTACTCTGGAAGTCACACAACATTTTCTGAGAGAAGTTAGAGGTGGAGACAAGAGTAATTTCTGCTATATGAATATTTCAATTAGGCAGTTGGGAAAATTTGAGTGGAAAAATACAAGTCTTTACTTTCAAGTTACTAGAAAGAAGCATCTGTCTAGATCAGCTTTAGGGAAAAACGGTCTGGATAAACACACGTTCAGACCACAGAAAATGCCATTTATGTACATACACACACATCTCGCCTCAGACTAATCTTCAGTTGTACGAATTTTATAGCATTTTGCAGAATTTTATAAATATCTTAAGTATAATGTTTTATAACTCAATCTTTGACTTTTCTTTTTCTGTCGCCCACTTTCCCTTGTCTTCTGTCCTCTCTCAAGTTCTTTCTTGTTATATTAAAAAAGAAACCAGATATTTATTTATATATGTATGTATGTGTGTATACACATATATGTATGTATATAGGTACACATGTGCACATGCACACACACATATAAAATTTACTACTGCTAGCTTAGAATTTTATATCTATGGCTGCTATTGACAAATAAACAAACAAATCCTTGCTCAACTCAGCACAAAGTCCACAGGTCTGTGGGTGCAGAACTCAGCAACTCTCCAAAGACAATTGGTTTCTACTTAGTGCATACCATCTACCCCCATCTAACTTGATGGGCAAAAGTGAATTGTTCTTCTGACATTATAACAATGATTGTGGTATAATAACTGACTGTCACCTCTGCATTGCAAATTCTGGGAGGGCAAGGACACTGTCTGGTTTTTTTTTGACTGCTGGAGCCCTTGCACCTGGACAGTGCCTAATGAATATTTGTTGAATGAACAAATGAGTGAGCGAGTGAGCGAGTGAGTGAATGTTGCAAGTCCTATGTATCTTTCCACACAGCTCAAGCCCCACCTCCCTATATCTTCTCTCAGAGCCCCAGTGATTGATCCTTCAGGAAATGACTACATTACTAGCCTGCACCACTACTTCAAACCTGATTCCATACATTACTTTCATTGCTTTCTTTTTTTTTCAATTTAAGGAGACATGCTCCTCAAGGACACTTACATATGTATACATTTATTCTATTTCCCAAAGAACTTGTCACAGGCCACACGAAAATTCTCAATAAACATGTATTAAAATAAATGATGAAATCTTTTAAATGACCTTCTACTTTGTGACATTTCTAAACATTTTCCCTATTGAACACATTGTATTATGATTCCAAAGTGTACTGGAAGGAAAATATGGAATTTAGTCAGTTGAGCTGGTTTTCTAGGTCTGCTACTTCGATGCTGGAAAAGTCACCTAAACTCTGGTCCTCTGTTTCTCTGTTTTTTAAAATGGAAACATTAACGAGAGCAGCAACAACAATAAGTAACTACCTATCTCAAAGAGACGACTGGGATCAAACGGCATAATGTACGTGAAGGACTTTTGCAAATTGGAAGGCAAATATTAGCCCTTCAAGTTACCAAGTTAAAATATGAAATTGATGTTGTAGCGCTACAGATGATGGATACTGCGTATGGCTTTTTGCTGAGAACAGATATCAGGCAGGAGAGCAAGGTGATGAGGAAAAGAATCTCAAGTACAACCTGCCAAACATGCCCCAGTCATAAATCACAGAGCATGCCCAACACTTGCGGGCAGACAGATTACTGGGCACCTGTCACCCACACCCCTTGGCACTGCTGCCAGCATCTTCAAACCCAGGAGAAAGCTTACCAGACACAAGCTGCTGTCCAGGCAACCCCACAGGAACCATGCCCAAGTTATTCATGGCGGTGGCCCAGGCTGTGGGATCTGTCACCGACATGTTGAGCTGGGTCGTGTCTATCGCTATACTCCCCAAACCATCGGCTGCTGCAGAGAAAAACAAACGACGACTTAGAGTCAATAGGCAAGGGTGTTTGTTTGAAAGGAAATCACATTTCTAGAGATGTGAGGCTTCATTTAGCACATTCTCAAACCACGAAAAAATAAAGCACTGTAATCTACAGCAATGTTTTCTCCAGACGTAAACAGAGTTTCCGAATACACTCTGGGAGGAAACTTAATGACATGTACTTTATATTATACACAGCATGCCATTAAGGAAGTACCCCTGGAAAAAACTGAAGAACCGCTTTCTCCTCCCAGTGAAACAACCTTAGTTAAGCTCCAAGGTTGAGAGGCAAAGCGGGAATACTCTCTTGGTAAAACAACTCAATTGGCTTAGTAGACAAAGAATAAATATATTCAACTGTTTCTGAGAGTAATTAAGAGAATCTCTAAAAACAACTGTCACGTAGTCAGACTGGTCCTGACTGAATTTATTAAGTGTTACTTTGTAACATATTCCCTCCCTTACAACAAACTTTTGACATCATCACATTAAGGAAATGCAGGTGTCTGACTAAAATGACATTCCAAAATATTTCTTAGAAGCACAGACTTTCATAAAAACAAATAAATAATATTAAAAACAAATAGCACAGAGCTATAAAAAAAACCAAAAACCAGCAAAACATGTCAAATTTGACTTAATGCTCTCTGATAGTCACTAGTTCCATGGCCTGATTTCTTTGAGGACCCCAGGCTCCCAGTTCAATACATGCTTTCACATCTGGGCAAGCTTTTCCACTAAGAACTCAAAATGCCTTGTTTGTGTCCTGTGCTGGCCACCGACATTTACCTGCAGCCATCATCTGAGGAAGCTGCTGGGGACACTGGGTGATGCTTTCAATGCCACCTGCATCTACTATTGAATTATGAGCATCCTGGGAGGCAGGAGCAGTTGGATGGCTGAGTGCAGGGTCCCCACGGAGATCATTGGATTCTGCAAAAGGGGAAAAGAGTGTGGTGAGAAACTATAACAGTTAACTGAATGAGCCTTCGAGGGAAAAACTACCGTCTATTCAAAACAAACAAACAACGAAACAACAAAGAACAACTTCCAGTCACAGGCACAGAAGTGGAGCTGCTTCCTGTGCCTCCGTGGCTGTCCCCCTGCTTGGTTTCAGAGCCCTGTGATATGGGTGGGTCAACTGTCAACCTGCCTAGAGCAGAGCTTGGGCTGGCTGAATAAACAGCCCCGTCTGCGAGCACTTCTCGAGCCTCGCCTCCCGCTGAAGAGACTTCAGGAATGGGGCTTATCAGCCCCTGCACAGCCTCTTCCACGCACTGCACATCAATGCAGAGGGCAGACTCAGGGCTAAGGATGATTTTTTTATAGTTAAAAAATTAATTGATGTTGTTATTTTGGAAGACGGTCGTCTGTGAAATGTATTCAGAGAGGAAAAATAAGTAGGGAAGAGGAAGAAAAAAGCAAGAAGCCATTCACCGTAAGGCTGGCAAAGGAGTGCACCTAAATTACAATAGTCAGGAAAGGCAAAGGGAAAGAATGGCATGCAGCCCGTAAAAGAAGATCTAGAGGGTGCTGGGGCAGCAGAGGAAAAGCATTTGTTTTTTTCAGTTCTATGAAAAGATAGATTTAACTGGCCACAATTTGTTTGGTCTGAATTTTCCCTAGAATGGCACAGCTTATATATATGTATTTTTATTAGACTTTTTCAAAGCACTTTCCTAACAGAAACAAAGAACAATAAAACATTAAATAAAGTTGCAAAGGGCCCCTCTGTTTCACACTATTGATAAAATGCTATGCTTTCTCTCCATCCTTAAAAATGCAAAAACATAGCATTCGTACACATATGTTTTAAATGCACCTTCACCAGTTCAAAACTGAAAGATAAAATACATCACTTAGGTGGGTGAGAAATTTGAATTTTAAGTAGATTTGATATACCAACTGAATTTCAATATTTATTTTTATTTAGATATAAATGTAGAAAGTTTTCTAAACCATCTTTCCGTTAATGGCTATATTAGAATGAGACGCTATGGTCTATTTGTGTATCTAGTGGAAAGTTTGGCCCTTTTATGGCATAGTCTTTTATTTCTTTGATTCTTAGGCGTAAGTATCAGTAATCCCTTTGAACAGTGTAGTGTCAAAGAAAAACTTATTGCCTGTTGACTACAAGTTTAATTCAAATGGAAGCTTGGGTTTCAATGTCTCAAGGATAGGTGGATAATGAGCAAATTGTTTCCACAGTTCTCACAAGTCCCCAGCCCTCAACTAAGGGGCCATATGAGATAGTGGAGAATTTTGCCAACAGTCTGCTGGAAGATGAAACATCTTCATCACTTAGTAGTGAAAGATTCCAACTTTGGGAGCAAATTATCCTAAGGACAAATATTTTATTCCTTGCAATTAAACTCTACTACCCAAATGAATTCAGAATGTGCTTATGTATTGTGCATCAATTATCTCAGGCAATGGATGCCATCAGATAAAGAGATTCTCACCAAGTAAAATAAACTCAATAACATAAATAGGTAGCTGAACTAAATGTCTGCCATCCACATACCACCAATATTTCTGTGATGAAACCTCAAACCACTTTCCTTTCTCCATCTCCAACCATTTCAGATCAGCAACAAAGAATCAGGCTAGAATGTGTTCATTCTTTTGCTCAAATGGCCCTGTAGTAGAACCCTTTCAAAGGATCACAAGGTCACTATTTGTCTTACTTATCTCCCCTAATGAAGTTTAGCTGGCTGGCTTCCTTCTACCTCAGATTCTCCCCAAATGGGCATTAATCATAGCTTTTCTCTGTCCTGTGAGTCTGCAGTTCTGGAATGCTCTATCAGAGAACATCTCCCTTTCCCTTGTGGGCCTTATGACTTGTGCCTGATGAGCTATGTTTCACCTTGCCTTTTTGCTACAGTGTTTTAGGGATCATGTTCACTTTCCTTGGCTCTATAACAGTCCATTCCAATGGTAGTTTTCATTTTAGTCATTATGGTCTTACAAAGGGGCATGAAGTGTCCTGGAGGCTCATAGCTTCCACTCACACTTTTCATGCCCATCTTAATAAACTGATACTGTTTGTATACCTGGATTTACAGCCTAAAGAGAATTTGTAACATTCAATTTATTATTTTCTTCAACCTCCACTCCAATAGTTTCAAAGCCATACAACTTCATGTTGCTACCACATATCTAGAATGGTGACTGTGAAGTCACTTCTATCACATCTCAGGCATTTTCAATAGTCTCAAGGATGCCATGCAATTCTTTAAAAAAATTAAATTGATTTGATCACTGGGCTTGAAAGAAAGGTGATATTTTTAATTAATTACTACCTAGTAATTTATGAATAGTCATAAGAGCTATTTTTGTTCTCTACTAACATCTATCATTCCTATTGAATACCTGCCTCTTTAAAGGATTCAAGACCATAATGCTTAATTTATCATTCAAATCAATTTCTCTGCCTTAGTTTTCTTATTTCTAAACTATAAAAAAGATTACTATTCCTAATGATGTTTATTTACACACAAAGATGTGGGGAGTTAAAAAATTCTAACTAATAAAGCACTTGGAATATTGTAGGTGCTAATTATTATTATTTTATTTAGAAGTGTAGTGTTTCCATTAAGGTGCCCTGGGATCTTTGTGTTCTGCTGGATAATTATGTAATTAATTCTAAAACAGTGAGTAACACTTGATATTTCTAAAAGTAAGTGTTGCCCTAGTTTTCTGTGCCACATCTAATTTGTAGCAGAATAGTTCTTCATTTTCTACAATTACTTGATAAAACAATACAATGTAGTTCAAAAGAGGTACGAAGTTTTCTCTCTCGGTTTCTTTCTGCCTATGCAACTACAAAAGCTTTCAAGAGATTTATGACCAATTTGTGAAATTGGTAGTTTCTATTTACAGCTTTCAGTGAGGTAAGATCATCACAAAACAATCAGATGTACAAAATGCCAAGGGCAACAATACAGCTTTGTGCAGGGTTCATCTGAAATCTAACCTCTTCTTCATTAAGGCATTTTCAAGTACAAAACCTCATGCCCAGTTTTGTAACTATTCAACAAGACATATTTATGCTCAGGATTTTACTGGGTTATATCAATGGGGCAAATAAATTTTGAAACTCACCAAGAATATGAAAATACTATTTGGTCTAAAAAAAAAAAAAATGGCACAGGCTTCTCCCACTCTTACTAACACAACTCTCTAATCCTGTCCAATTTTTACAGGTCCCTAAGACACACACACTGCAAATAACAAAACCCATCTGTCCACAAAACATAGATTCCTATTAAAAGGGGGTAGAGATGAGTTAGGTGTTGGTATTGAAAATTCTTTTCTTTTTTTTTTTTCTAAAAAAGAATGATTTTGTTTGATGTACGCCATTAGGATCATGCCTACTTCAACAGAAAAATAATTATAATGAGAAAATCAGATTTATTAATGTCTTGTAAAGAGTTGATACCAAAGGAAACTTATAAGACATCTGAAACTTTATTTTTATAGGAATTGTTCATTTGTATTATCATAGTTTATATTTACAGTAAAAAGAAAAATGCATTCCCATCCAAAATTCTACTTTCCTCTTCTATCACTAATAAAATATTTCACTTTGATCTTCATGTAATCAGTAGGATACTCTCTTGAGTTTATGGAAATGTTTCATAGTTTAAAGCAATACAGAATATTGTTAAACAGATGTCATTTATGTATTAACTCCATGATCTTTAAGCAACTGCCTATGAATAATAAGGGAGACATTTCTGCTTCCTGTACTGGTAAACTAAGTAATTCAGACCAATTCTCCCACTGAGGAACAAGTAGAAAAGCTAATGTCTTTCATCAGCTTTATAAATTTCTCACTATTATCTCTTCAAATATAAAAGGATCCCAAAGGACACACTCTAATTAGTAAAGAGGATTACTAAACTGGCTAAGGAGAATGGGTTCTGTTAAGTATGGGGCCTTTTGTTTTACTGACCTAGGAGATAAGCAGAATGTGCAAGTTTTGAGGCAGGGTGGAATTTCTCTGCAAAATGTAGAAAAAGAGGACACCAAGGCTAAGTGCTTTAGGAGAATGAAAGAAGGGACCTTTGGTGGCCACCCAAGGGAAAAAGGGACTTCAGAGAAGAGAAATGACTAAAGCATATTTTCAAGTGATTCATTGGAAAGTATACAGTGGAAATCTTTCCCTGCCCTCTCTACAGAAATGTCAATAAAGTCTACATTGCTCCTTACTTCTTAGGATTAATTTTTGGGTAGCGGGGTGCTTTAGAGGAGAAAACTTGTAGAGGGTAAGGAAGAGGAGCTGATAGTGGAGCTTACCTAAGGTACTATAAGATAAAGCATGAGAAACTTTTCATGTTAAATATACAGGATGTTGGTTATTAACAATCAATCTCTCCTGATTAATGGGAAATAAAAACATTAAGGTTTTGAGGAAGAGATTTAAATTAGATTAGACTCCATGGGGAATTTCTGATGAGAGAATTGTAAAGCAGGAATATTACATCAAATAAAGCTAAAAAGATCCTGAGAAGGATGGAGAGAAAAGTTGCCTCTTGGAAATGGCATGGGCAGAGGATGGAACCGGGCAAAGACCAGTTGAGGCAGGACTGAATCCTGTAGCACTTTACATCAAAGCCAGGAAATCAAAAGGTCTTCTTTAATATCTAACCTGTTACTCATATATTTATAAAATCACTGTTTTCAGAAGTGTCACCATTTGACATACATCCCAGCAGAGTGCACCTGAGGACAAACACCATTTCTGTTCTAAGTAGTTTTTAGTTTGTCCTTTAAGGCAAGAAGACAAAGGAGATGCGTACTCCCTCCTCCGTGCCCCCATAGCAGCTGTATCTTTCTCTACATGAGCATTTGTAACTTCATTTTCTAATTAGTTGTTTATAAACAACAAGCTTAGAATGATTAAGGAAGCTAGTCATCTTTGCATACCCTGCAGCTAGCAAGCACAGTACCTGGAATGCGGCAGGTGCTCAATATATACATAAAATTATAATTATTTATAAATTTATAAAATATTTAAAGTTATACATAAATTTTACATATATGCATATATATGTTTTCCAAATGAATTCAGGCATAGAAGGAAAGGAAAAAGGAAAATGAAAAGGGAAAGAAGGAAGTAATAAAGGAACTTCACTTCCAGAGTCCGATCCCCAAGGCTGGAGGTTTGAAAGCCAAAGAACACAAGAGTGGAAATTGCTGCCGGAAGCTCAAACACAGAAGAATTTAAAGTGTCAAAGAAAGACAATTTGAAAAAATGTTAGATCTTTCCAGATAAGCTTTTGGTGCACTTAACAAGTCATTCTCCAAGATCTAAGACCCCACACCTCCCTGGCAAACCCTGCCGGGTCAGAAGCAGCTTACAGGGATGTTCGCCTTTTGTGAGACTTCTCGCAGCTGCTGGGTGAATGAGCTGAAATCTATAAATAACAGCATCTCTAGACCCATTAAGCAGTGCATTAGTGTAACAAAGGCATGTACGTACAGTGCTAAAGAAGTGAAATCATTGGAAGAAAGCAAAACTTTCAATTTGGCATGCACCCCAGAAGATAGAAAGCAGATCCGGCCATTTCTCAAACACAAAATACCATTAAGGCTCTGTGATTACATCCTCCATTTTTCCACTTTGTCTAGCAGCCAGTTTTAAACTTCAAGCCATCTTCCTTCCATCTTACGGAGGAAATGGTTACTGAATGGATGATAAGGTTTTACTCATGACATGTTTGTCTTCGAAGAACTCAACGTTGAGAGAGAGAGAGAGAGAACCAGAAGTTTCCCTCTGAAACCATACAATCAAAAAAATAACCAAACTTGCCAAACAGACAACTAAACCATTATGTGCAGGATAGTAGATAAAGCAGATTATCTTTCGACACAAAGAAAGATACTATCTGGCGTTACATATATAAATATAGAGAAATGACAAAGGTAAAATTATTTCATTTTCAGGACACCTTTGCTTTTAAAAAAATTACACTTTGTATTTCTAAATTGAATGAAATAATAAAAGAGAAAGCTTGAGACCTTAGGGATAAAGCACTTCTCTTTCCATTAAAAACAAAAAAGAGAAGGGGCCGGCCCAGCGGCATAGCGGTTGAGTTTGCATACTCCACTTCGGTGGCCTGGGGTTCATGGGTTCAGATCCTGGGTGTGGACCTACACAGTGCTCATCAAGCCATGCTGTGGCAGCATCCCACATATAAAATAGAGGAAGAGTGGCACAGATGTTAGCTTGGGGACAATTTTCCTCAAGCAAAATACAGGAAGATTGGCAACAGATGTTAGCTCAGGGCCAATCTTCCTCTCTCTCTCTCTCACACACACACACACAAAACAACAGAAATGAAAAGAAAATGGGACTGGATGGTATTACAATAATATGTAACTTCAAAGTCTTTGTATAAGCAAGTTTTAAAATACAGGACCTTCCACACACAGACTGTTTCAGATTTTCTGAGAAGGGCAATATCACACTTGAAGACTGTGTATGAAATAGGTAAGAGGTCAGCTCACTCCTCTCATTAATGGGTATCTATCAACCACACACACACTATGTTGTCATATGTTGTTTCCACATTCCAAAATACACCCACCATGGGAAAAGTTATCACTGCTGGCCCTGCAGGTGAGTGAATTATGAAAGGAAGCAATCTCATCCGTAAACATAAGCCTGGATCCCTTAACACCAGAAGAGTCTCATTTTAAGTAAAGCCTTTTCTAAAAAAGTCCCTGGGATTCAGGACAAGCACACCCAGGTTCATAGAATATCAAAGTTCGAACCGGAGAGTTCATCAGTTCCAACTTCTTCTAGGTTCAGAAGGCCCCAAGTGTTTCTGACAGGCAACTATTTCAAAACAGCCGTCATAGCTCACAGATTCTCCCTTCAGCTGAGCCCTTTCCTGGAAAATAAGAGATCTGAGCTCTGCCTTTGAATCCTACTTCTGCAGTGAGGTGTGGCCTTGGGAAAGGGACTCTTGTGTCCCCTGAATCGAGATATGGAGGCATGACTGCCAACTAAGTCAGTCACAGACAAGTTTACGAAAGCAAATAAGCACGTGTCAGAGAATTAATGCTTCGCCTCAACCGACAAGTTTCCTGTTTGTACTCTCTGTTTTCTCCACGTGCCCACTCAAAAAGTCCTACAGAACGGACAAAGTAAACGGAATGCTGTAACTATAGAAAAGCTTCCCTTGAAATGGCAAAGCTATGGGCTGCCAGGAAAGAGTAACAGAGAGGACCAAGGAAGGAGTCATTTTGACAAAGTGGGTAACACCTCCTCAACAGACTTCAGGGGCATTTCAGGCTTCAAAGGCACAGCCATCAGGAGATGTGAATTCTATCAACCACAGATGCTGCCACAAATCAAAGAACAACTTTTTATGCACGCATAGTGTAGAAAGGCCTATCGGTCACATACTGGTCTTTTCGGTCACACTTATGCACAGAAAGCGATTTCTGTAAACATTATTATCTTATACAAGAAGGGGCAGACAATGTATAATTCTATAATTTGTGCTGTTTTTTTACTCAGTTTTTTCATTATGTACTCATTTTACACCTCGACTTAACCATGGAAAACATATTAAGCTACAAAGTGGAACATTTTAATTGTAGTGGGTGAATAAGTGACCCTTAAATGGCTGCAAACTCTGGTAAATGAATTATCTATTTTCCAAAAAGCCCTGATTACAGCTCTTTAATCTATGGAAATCTACCTGCAATAAAACCCAGATCAGACTGTGACCAGCTGGAGCCGGTTGCTCATCCTGTTTAACATTTCTCCTAGGAGGGGCCGGAAGAACACGTTTGTTACTCTTTAAACTAATGTGCTCTTAATGATGCCATTGCAACACGATGAATAAAGCATTAGCCCTGCAGTCTCCATCACCCCAGGACTTACAGACTCGGCAGGACGCCCCGACCTCCACTGTGTTGCCCTGGGCCAGAGACCTTGTTTTCCCTTTCTCTAAAGGACCAACCACGGCCCTTGTTCACATTCTGTAACCACTGGGCAGGGCAGTCCGGTCCCTGGACTGGCCTTTTTTACTCCATGGGGGGTCGCAGATGGTGTGGCTACCTCGTGGGGGTGGGCTAGTTGGGGGAGAGCTACTGAGGCACGAGCGCCCAACACAAATGCATGTGCAGCAAGACATCCACCTGGAAAGTTCTAGGCTGGCAGGGAGCATTCTGAGGAAAAGGGTCAAACCTTTGGTGCCACTGGCTGTGTTCAGCAAGAATCAAATGGAGGTACCCAGAGGAGAGGAAGGCCTGCGGGACCCAAAGGTATTCAGGTTCCTGAGGGTGGGGGTGAAGAGGGGGGCACGTCAAGGTGGTTCTAGCCTCCAGGGGCCACTCATGGTTCAGAAGCTAAAGGAAAGATTGTCCTGGTTCTTTCTTGATAAAGGTCTTTATGTTCTAGCTGCTTTTGGAGGTCAGGGATCATCATCAGAAGTAAGGACTGGCTGCACGCAGTGATCTCATCAAGGCCTTTATAACACAGAAAGCCCCCATGGAGGTTCCTGCCCCCAAAAGGGGGGTGGGGGCGTGGAATAAATGCTAATGGGAAGGTTCCAGCACTGAAAACAAGGTTGAAGGTCACTGTAAAATGCTGCTTCTACAGCTATAATGCCTTCTCTATTTTCTCTCTATCTTGGTTATGGATTTCCATAAAAAGGTGTAAGTGTGCCGCCGCCCACTCCACCTTCTCCCATTAACACTCATCCTCCCTGACAGTAGGAGGTGACACTTGCCTCTTAAGAATGTCATATAGAAATCCTTCCCTACCAGGGGATGGCATTCGGAGAAGTAAGCTCCTCAAATAGGAGCTCTTTCCCTACTCCAGTCCTCCAGATCAAGGACCCATCTGCCCCTGAGAAAGCAGCCTGTTTTCTAACTATGGCAGTGTTATCAGTGAGGCACTGAAGACACAGAGGTCTGCGTTATCAGAGAGCTGAAAATGTTCTGTGTCAATGTGCACGATCAAAAACAAATACTCATGTAATGAAATACCTACGAATTTTTACATATAACTTCTATAATTACCAAATTTAATATTCATGTAGACGTCATTATAGTTCAAGATTATTTGTTAAGTAGGCCTTCCTTCTTCACTTTGTCAAAAATTCCTGAGTCTGCACAATTACAGAGAAATCAGAGCTGGTTTTAAGTGAAAGGAGTAACTTGTAGGCAAATAATTTCAAAAGCAGAATTATACAAATCTTGTCCAAAAGTCCTACAGACAAGATTGTATCGAATGTTAGGTGGGAGTGCATTTCATAGGTCTGATACGACCTGGGATGGGGCCTCCGAAAGTAAAGCTGCCCCTGCCTGGGGCCTACGAAGGTTTTAAATGGCTGTTTGGAGGCACTGTCGGTCTCCTTCCTGCCTACTACCTGTGACATAAAGCTATATTTCCCCGCAAATTCGCCAAACTCGGGTCAGGATCAAATGCCATCCCCAGTTATGTATTCACAGATTACTCACATATTATCGGGGGAAGGCGGAGGAGCGAGCAAAAGCTGACCCTAAAGAACACAGATACGAGAGAAAAACATCTGGCCCGTGATACTGAATGTAATTTCTTGTAAGCTCAGTCATAGTATTTATTTATGGTTTTATTATTTATAAAAAGGAAATTATGCTGAATGTGCTTTGCGGGAATTACAGTATATTGCTATTGCTACCATGGTTTATTATTTTCACAGGTAGATGGCTTAAACCCAACCTAAACAAATATTTTAAAAGAATTCCCACTAGCATCATCACCTTTTTTTCCTTTCTAGTCTTAATGAAAAAGATCTTCTACTCTTCAAGTCCTCTGATGTTCTTATTCTTGTGCAATTCTAAGTTTTATGGTTTATGAGATAATATTTGTTGTAAAATAATGACTAAGAAAATAACCAGCAACTAGTGGTGGTTAAACAGTGCAGTATAAGAAGTGAAGGCCTTTGAGAAGTGCAGTGGTTGTCTACTCCAGATGTTCACCAGGCCTTGACTATTAATGCAATTAAGATGATGATTTTATTACTTGCACAGTGAAGTAGACATGCATTCGTGTACTTATCCAACATATCAACCAGACACAATCTCTACAACAGAGTTCCATTAATAAGCCCAAAACAAGGTAGACATAACAGTGAGACACATAGTCAACATAAAACTAAATGCAGCATTATTTCCACACTTCCCACAGTACAATCTCTGAACACCAAACTCTTAACTTTAATAGGAGACACATCTTCATTCAAACACACTCCCCAAACTTTCTACCATTCCTAACTACCAGCTAATTCAACTGTCCTTCTTCCTGGTAGTGACATTTGCATGGTAGTACAGTGACACAGTTCTTTTCAATCTGAGAATAAACATCAATATACCTTACATAGATGGCAACTAACATTCTTATAAGGACATTTTTATTTGAAAGCTATTATTACTAACACTAATACTTGAAATGAGTTCAAAAAGCTAAAGTCTATAAAGTAGGCGCCCATTAGGAAAATGGCTCACTATAGAACAGTCCCACATCTTTGAGCTCATGAAAAACCCACAACAATCTATGAGTTAGATGTTATTAGAAACTTTTTACAAAAGAACAACAACTAAGGTTCAGAAAGTTAAGCCTTTGGATCATTTACCCCAGGGCACAAAGCTAATGAACCGTAGAGCCCAGGGCTCATTTTGTCTTAGTCTGGACCTCCGTCGTTATAGATTTGGGGAACTGAGGTTTTCTCTAACAAAGAGCTGGAGTAGGAGGTCCCTCGTGGTTTGATTGGCTCTAAAGACAGAGGAATCTGGGGTAAAAGGTTAGTTCCATTCTGCTGGGGAAGCATTCTCTCAAGAGATATTTATTAAATACTTACTGTACACAGGTCACTGTGCTTGAGATCAGGAATATATTGGAAAGCAGGACACATAGCCTGTCTTCAAGGAGTTTGCAAATTAAAAAGCATGAGCACACTCCAGCTTGCTGTAATGTGGCAAACCAGATACTTTTTGGAGCCTTCCTGTTATAAGAAAACAATAACAACTAGATTCTGGATATAAGTACTTATTAATGTATTGCTAGGCTTGCAGTAAAGAAGGAAACTCACTAAGATTCCTCCTACCTTCAGAAAAAAGAAAGACAAGTAGGCTGAAACCAGAAGAAGTTACCATGAGCAGTAAGTAAACATGAAGCCAGAGATGCTTAGAGGGAAAATGCCAGATCAGCACTGAAACAGGAGACAGCCTGCCTTGGCAAGGTGGAGCCACAGGCTGAGGATCCCACGGTGATCAGGACCTGGAAGCTCTGTTGTGTCTTTGCATGGACCTCACCCCAGGCTCCAACCGGCCATCTTGACCCCTCTACTTCAGTTATAAAAGTAGACAAGGGAAAGAATCTGAGCAAATCAGCAGAAATCACCAGTGGAAAAGATCTCCAGACCCATGCTTTACTAAGAAGCACATTTTCCTTAAAGTAAGCATATTAATTGTGTGTTTAGAGAAAAGGAGAGGGGGAAAAAATGCATAAGACATCTACTGGGGGTTGCTCTGTAGCCTGAAGGTTTTAATGGGTTAGGTTTTATCAGAAAATCTCACAAACACTTTTGCCCAAATTGGGCTTAACTTTGTCCAAATACATATACTGAGGATAAAGCTGTGGTTTGAGCTGAGAGCTTGATATAAGCGCTATCACCATCAAGGACTGCCCAGGATGGTTATCCCTGTGTAGATAGCTCCTATCTACAATCTCCAATACACCAACACCCACCACACTTCTACTACCTAAGGAAATATAACAGTGAGAGATAAGGATGGCGAGACGGGAAGGCTGGTCAGGGTCACAGAAATGGGATGGGTGGGAGGTAAGGTTGGGTAACTATTCCTTTTCCTTACCCCCTTTGTGCCAGAACCCCTACCGGTTCTATTTCCCTTACATCTCCCCAACAGGATGCCTCTAACACAATCTCATTACACTGGCAGCTAGCCACAGGCAGGCCCCTAGTTCACTTCTCCTTTCTGCCAGCCACCATGAACAAAGGCTACAAAGGAAGGAACTGGAGATACTGCGGAGCTGGGTAAAGCCATGAGCTGAGTCAACCAGAAATCCTAACTTCTGATTCCTATTCCAAGAGATCACTGACATAATGGAGGTGCTGGAAGCAGGGAGTCTATGTTATCGTGTGATGCACACTTGAATCAAAGTCCCACTGTGAGCTTATCAGAATCATTACCATCGCGGCACCTACTTTTTCATTCTCAGTAAAGATAAACCTAAACCCTGAGAGCTGATCTGGGGACGTTCCTCTTTCTGCCTCTCCTATGAAAATGTGAACAGCAATTTGGCAGCACAATTTGCATATCATAGGAGAGCTCCTGTCACAAGTCCCCTGTGGGCCAGTTTCCTGAGCTTTTCTGCTTTATGCCTTCACTCCTCATCTCCCAAGTTCTTTGAGGGACTAAGGCATAATGTCTTCTGGAGGAACTGAAAGAAATGAAACATTACTGGCAAAACTGTCAGACATTTTGATAGTAAAAATCCAGATGCCTTTAGATAGGTTCTCATAAAGGAATTCTTTCGATCACAAAACAGCACCAAAAACTCCACTAAGGACAATTTCGTGAGTGCACCTTCACGCCAACGATTCCCCCTTGAATAGAACGTATTCTGGTCTTTCTGGTTTTTTCTACCAATATTTTGATCTAATTCATTGTTGGTACACATGACACCAGAATAATCAATTTGGTGATCTGAGCCCGTGTGTGGCAGAGGTTTGGCAGTAGCATCTCTGTTTTGGTTTGTAAACTCCTGTTGTCCAGTAGATCAAACAGTGGGAAAAGCTTGTAGTGTAATCTTGACATCTTGATCCAGCAAATGCAATTCAGAACAATGGCCAACAATGGCAGGGCCTTTTGGATATCTTATCTGCTGTTAGATCACACACTTGGGAACCAAGAGGAAGAGCAGGCCGTTTTAGGAAAGGCAGCAAATGGAAGAGAAAAAGTGGATTAATACTGAAAATGTGATGCAGAATAAAAGAGAGATTATAGTTGTATCCTTCCAATCAGAGTTGTATGGAGCTCAAATTGTTTCTGAATTTGCAAGCGCCTTTCTGAGTTAAACTGCAAAAATAAGTTTATATAAGAAAAGGTGATTTCTGAAATACATTAAATGTAATACAATGGTTGTAAACGTATATAGGAAATCCAGAAAAGTGCATTTCCTCCATGCCATGTGATCACAGTTTTGTTATATGCAGTTATATATTCTTATTTTATACTTTCTACTACCTTTCTTGTATTTGCATATTTGTGACCCAAATCAATGAAAGTATATAAAGTACAAGCAATAGGAGCTCAATGTGAAGACTAACCAAAGCATTTAACTGCATTGCATTGCTTGTCCACTGCAGCAAAAATTAATAAGTGGTACGTGAATTAGGTCTTGCTAACGTAGGTAGAGGGGTGTGAGAACTAGAACAGAGAAGAAACTAAGAGAGCAGCCTACTCTTGAGTTTCCTCCCTTCACCTATAACAAAACAACCGATCAGCTATTAGGTAATAACCCATTTTAAGTTTGCTGAGGCAAGTTAACAGCAGGAACAAGACATTGAGGTTAACAGACGATTGCTGGCTCCGTCCATTTACGTACATACTGAAACTAAATTGGGAAACCGCAGCAGATTTGATCAGGAGGTCTTTCTATTTATATTCATAATTCCTTTTCTTTCTTCCTTCTTTTTTTTTTTTTTCTTTTTGTTCTTCAAAGAACACCTTTGTAGATTCGGGTGTTTTAAAATTCTGATCAGAATTGGCAGTGGGAAAAGAGGTGGGGAAATAATGGAGACTCCAGTCCTTATGCGACACATTCACAAACCCTATGAATTTTTAACGAAGAAACAATGTCCACAATTAGATTTGAAATGAGGTTTTCTTTGCAGGCGCTCTTATGGTAAGTGGAGTGTGAGTGGATTTTACTTTATATTCAGTAAATGATACCCAGTGCAAAAAAACACCACAATTTAACAGAAAATACAAGCAAATTGGTGATTACTCACAGACCTTTTTTCTTCTCCCAGATTTGCAGAAGTGTGGCGGTTTTTAAAATTGTATTTCATTTTATTTAAATGCCACATATATGCCAAGGAACCCAATGGTACAGAAAGTCATGTTCAAACAGTCATGATCTAAAGTTGTCCTTTTGTATTATGTGGAGAAGTTTTCATTTGTTTGATTTGATTGAAACTATAAAAAAAAATTCCCAAATGTAGAACTTTGTGGAGAAAGAAACTAGGCTTCCCCATTTGCAAACTAAGCCATCTCAAGTGAATATTAAAAAATTTAATAATGTTGAAGATAAGAAAACAGAGTGAGGTGACGGCTGCTTAATTTGCCTTTGAAGCCAATGGTTAACTCTTGTCTTCATATGGCTTAAGTTTTTAGTATCATAGAGATATATACAAATGGCTTCTCACGGCTCTTGGATGGCCTCCAAGGTCCTTCAGAATCTCCCTTCTGGCCACCTCTGTAATCTCATTTCCTACAGCTCTCCTTCTCCCAGAGCTGCCAGGACATGGGCCCTGTTACTCTTCCTTGAGCTCGCCAAGCATGAGCCTCTCTCAGTGACTTTGCACTTGTCGTTCCTCCAGACACCTGTACAACCAGCCTGCTCTCTGCCCTCGGTCCCTTCTCTCCTGAAATATCACCCTCTGCAGAGAGGCCTTCCCTGACCTACCGAAAATAGCAACTTTAGTTACCTTCTGCCCTTCTATCAGCCTTATTTTTCTCCATAGGATTTCTCAGATTCTGGGGTTCTATTGCATAACTATTTCTTTGATAAGTTGGACTTCCATAGGGCAGGTTGACTTTTAAAATTTTTTTTATGCTTTTCCTGCTAATTGCCATCAGCCAAACGGTGTCTGGTACCCGGTAGACATGCATCTTCTCTCCCTCCGCCCCAAATTCATTGAGTAAATATTATGAATATGTGTGCATGTATGTATACATATATGCACATATATATACATACTGTATTAATCACGTTTTTTATTTTCTGTACTTCTGATGCTTTGACAGCTGGGGCCCTGCTGACACTGGAGAGACTGCTCCTCCCAGAGTTGGCCCCTTCCTGGAGATAGCAAACTGCTCACCTGGGAGCACAGTCTTCAAACATGCTCCCAACCAGTCCAGAGCTTATACCCTCAATTATCTCCTTTGTGCGGCTCACATGGCAAACCACTCTCCCCCTGCCCTAACCACTCCACAGCTAGGTTCCAGACAGCTAGAGACAGCCCTTGTACCTCAAATCAGGAGAAATTATTTCCACTAGCCAATCCTAAGGCTGCTTACCCTGCTTCACCTATTCTTTCCCTCAAAAAAGCCACAATAAATAAATAAAAATGCCCATATTTGTCCCTCAGTCCCTCTGTATCCTAACTGACCCTGGTGCCTCCTCATGCAGCCCCCCATAGTATGGCATGCTCTCTCCTTTAGGAACTGTGAGTAACAAACTGACTTTTCAATGGCAATCTTCTCCTGATCTCTTGGCTTCACCATACCTGAATATTAACAAAATCTACATTTTAAAATGCACACACACAACACACAAATCTGTCGAATGATTCAATTAAACAAATGAAGTTCACTGTATCTTCAAGGAAAATGATATATAGTCATCATCAGGAGTTATGATTTCCCTGGACTCACGAGAAATAAAATGACTGTGACATTTTAAAGATTTATATGTAATTTAGCCCTCATCTTGACTCTGAGATTAATTTATGGATTGTTTTTGTGGTTATTACTGTTGGCTTCTACTTTGACCCTCCAGCTTTTTTTAGATCTAGACACCATTAACTCAAGGCAGTAGGCCTGCCTTGCTCTTTTTGCCAGACAGAAATAATTAACACTAGATACCGAATACCAATAAACTGTCAATAAAACATATACAAGGTTTTCTCTTTAAATATAAAGAAATAAGTCCTATCCATAATTTTCCAAATTACAGCGAGCTCTGAAAATAATGTGGACACAATTCCACGACTTGAAGCACTCAGTGAGTTTTTTCAACACATTAGAACACAGTTGTTGTCTTTTCATTCCAAGAAAATATAGTTCATGCTGTTCCGTGGCCCACTGGTCAGATGCCTCGATGTTCTTTGCTGGAACGCACCTCGGGCAGGGCTAAGGCTGGGCCGGATAGGCATGGCAGCCATAGAAACCGATCCTGGGAAACTGACCTTTGATTCACCCTCACAGTAAGCTCAGAGGAATGTGCTGGGTGGTTACCCATTACTTGCACCTGGTAAGGAGGAAAGCCTGAGGCTGGAGTCTTCAGCACAGTAGGGTTGGGCCAGAAAGATATAAAGACCACAAGAATGACAATGGGAGTTTCTAGAATGAACTGGGGGAGCCTCAACCCCGTCAGTTGCTGTCTTTGGCAGGAGAGTCCTTGCTGGGATTTGATACCCAGGGAAGCTTAACTCTCTAAGAGGGAAACTGCCATAGAGTCATCCATTCCACGCAGCTGTCTTCATGCAGTCAAACTCATGCCTCCTGTGCTTGCGTTACAGGGTCTTTCCAACCACAGTCACCCCCTTGACAGTCACATAATCTCTAACAGAAATAGCTGACCCTGCCGAAGGTATTAGTAATAATACAAGAATAATTTTCAGCAAACTTCAGAAAGGTCTTAAAACTGGGCTCATATGCTTTGAAAACATGCTTTTCCAATAAATGCAAGGATTAAGAATTTACATCAGAGGAGACAGGAGCTCTGTCGCTGGTCCATCAGCTTTCCTTTCTGACTGGCTGTGCATAGGGCCTCCTACACAGCACGGCTCACGGCTGTTCCCCTGTGTGCACTGCTCTGCCTTCTCTTCCCTGTGCATCCTTCCTTTCAGGCTCATGTCAAGGCCCACCTCTCTGTGAAATGTTAAGAGATCAACTCTTTATGACTGCTTGCTCCCTCAAACTCTAGAGTTCCTTGAGGGTGTTATGTCAGGGGATTTAATGTGAGAAATGAAACCATTATTTTAATTTTTAATAGTTATGTTGATTTTGAGTCATGTGAACTTGATGTTTTTGTGCGTTAAAAAATTGCCAAATATTCACACTTTCATATAGTTCAACCTAATATGTGTCAGGAAAAAAATGTATTAGAAGAAAACCATATGATTTCACTGATAATTACTGCTTAAGAGGAGGCCGAAATAGATACTTTACTGAATCATGTATAAATAAATAAATAAGTAAATAAATGTTCTGATGGTACAGATATGGCAAAAATTGTTAAGCTGGTATCTACCACTGAACTGCAGAGCACCTGCATTTTGACAACCAGCGTTCTATATGCCCCTTTTGCCATTTAACATGCTCCATTTTTTTGTGGTTATTTCCTTTGTGCGTCTGTGGGTTTGTGTTTTCTCTCCAACTAGTTTCCCATACATTTAAAGGCAAGGAGCAATATGAATGATCAGTGTTTTAGTATAGTACCTTGTACACAGCAGACAGACCCACAGTAAGGATTTGTCTGGTCATTTATGATGAGGATATCTCACAAAGAAACGCCATTTGTTTTCCTTCTTGGTTATTCTAATGGAAACTGATGGGCCATGCTCTTCCGGCGAGGGAGCCTAAGACCTGGAACAATTTAAAGCTGAGGACTTTTAGTAGCATTGCATGTTGGAAAACACTGAGAAGTGGTAGGAGGCAGTGGAGTCTGTTGGATCAAACATGGGTTGACCACCTGGACTCACTCTATTTAGCAGCATAATATGCACAGTCTCCTCCGCTTCCCAATCCCAAGAGACGATGCCACAAACATTTGGCAGAGAAGACACTGTGGGAAGCCAGCTCATCCTATGACATCCTCTTGGCATCCATCCTCTCTGCCCAGCTACTGACCACTGCAACCAGCATCAGGCTCAGTTAAATACTGTCCTTTAAAAACTGATGCCTGAGTCTGTTGAAATGTGTGGGGATAATTGTGACTCACATGCTTCAAAACATTAAATAATGTCACTTATACAACCTAGATATTTTTCTCTTTTAAAAAAAGTATAAAATATTACACACAGTGGGTATTTTAAAAGCTCTTGCAACTAATGCTTTTTTGTTAAAAAAAAATACAGTGGTTAAGAAAAAAATTACATCTACTAACCACTCTTTATTGCCATTCATAGAATGATGTGTCTCCATAATACCTAGGAGCTCAGTCACTAGATGTTGCAATCAATAATATTAAAGAAAGAAATTTATGGAGAAATGTGTCGTGAGGAAAGAGAAGAGATGTTATTTTCAGCTGAGGGGTAGGGAAGCATCACAAAGAAGAAACATAGGAGCCAAGTGTTAAAGGATAAAAAATAGCTCAACAATGAGGCCAGCCCGGTGACCCACTGGTTAAGTGGGCACGTTCAGCTTCGGGCTGCAGATCCCAGGTGCGGACATGGCCATGCTGTGATAGGCGTCCCACGTATAAGGTAAAGGAAGATGGGCATGGATGTTAGCTCAGGGTCAGTCTTCCTCAGCGAAAAGAGGAGGATTGGCAGCAGTTAGCTCAGGGCTAATCTTCCTCAAAAAAAAAAAAAGAGCTCAACAGGAAGAGAGAGAGGGAAAGTGGGTGGGCTGCTCAAGAAGGGAATGGTATAAACCCCAGTGGGTGAAATCAGGAGTGGTGGAAGCCACTGAAAGGACAGAGCTGACTCTTCACTACTTTACATTTAAGTGAAGTTATTTAGATTGTATCGGTTTCCAGACCATATACTGACAATAGTAATTTTTATTCTCTAAAATGTTGCTTTTAGGAAAATGTCAAGGGACTTAAATTCATGCTTCCTAAGTAAAATGTTTTCCTACATAGAGATGCTATTTTATCAACTAGAAAACTAAAGTGAGGTTTTTATAAAAGACAGACTGAAAAGATTAAGAAAGTCTTGACAATATAAACACGCATTTGCTCACCAACTCATCATATTAAATACTAAGTACTAACTACTGTGATACTAAATACTAAAACTAGGGTTTTATTGCTCAAAGCGTAAAAGAGATTCTTTTAGTAGAATGAAAATAAAGCACATTTTTACAGCATAGAAAGATGCTGTAAAGAGGCTGTTAACCTCAGAATTCAATAACCAAGAGACCAAAAAATACACAAAATATCATCTATTTCCAGAGAATTTTAAATAAAGTCATGGAGAGCAGATTTACAATGGTTTAATTAAACCAGGTTAGAAATGGCAGGAGTCTGCTGACAACCTTTGGGGACTGGGAAGAACTATATAGTAGCCTTCGTACGGACCAGCTGCAAAAAAGAGTCAATAACAACATGAAGATGACCGGACTCTTAGAGAAAGTTACTACACCAGCCTGGTGTTCGTAACAGTGAGGACAGAGGACATGAATTTTAACCAGATCCACGCCATTGACTTATGAAAAACATTTTAAAAGCTCAGCAAAAAGGTAAGTATGATATGAACACAGACATATCAGTTCTAACATAAAAGAGATTCTGAGAAATAAAATTTTGATTATATAACTTTATAGTCACAATCCTAGTGAATGAAAAGGGGATGCCGCTACAGAAATCGCTATGTCTTTATGAGAACTTCTCTGACGGATTCTGATTCTAAAAGAATGAGAAATAAATGGAAACAATGTTGCAAAAGTAAAGACAATCACAAAAGTGTAGGAAGAATTCTTAGAAGAACGCTGGAGAGGCTTCAATCCAGAAGGACTGAAATCGGACACTTTGAAAAAATACCAAAGGTAGTATATGGAATATATTTTAAAATATCCGAAGAGGAGGATGAAGGAAAAATAGAAATACTTTTGGGGAAGGCCTTTAACAATAAACAACAAAGATGACAGAACTGTTCAACTCCCATTTGTGAGTCTCCTTCTGTGAGCAAAGTAATCCAGAAAGTGGGAAGGATATAATAAATAACACAAGTGCGGAATTTTAGCTCAAGGTGGTGGCGGGAACGGGGAGAGGGAAGACATTAGAGCCAGAAACAGGCAAGTGAAAAACCCACTCCTGGATCCAATGTGGCATGATCCTAGGTTGAATGCTACTCACTTTTCTCTCTTGCAAATCTGAGTTTGTAGCACATTTATCAGGATTAGGTCATTTCACCTTGAGAATTTAGTGCAACTTTGGAAACTGCCCATAAAGACTACTGGAATTCCAAAGAGTTGGTGTCAGTTTGGGAATGACATTTTACTAGCTTTGTGACTTGGCAAAAAAGATACAGGGTGAGAGTAATCTTCACATATTACAAGGAGAGCAGATACAGAAGTTGGTCTAGATTAGTTAAGTAATACACTACAGAATGGAATTAGGACCAATAGCTAGGGGATATGGCAAATTGGTTTCAGGTTTATTCATTCTTTTTCCCATTCATTCAGTGAATATTTAGTTAACTCTACTGCATGTAACATCTTTTAAGTTCTAGGCTGAAAAAAAGAATCCAAACAAAAAACCTCACTCCAAAGAAAAGAGGCCCAGATAGATAGGTCAGTAGATAGATATGTATGTAGATAAATGGATACATTAATTAAAACACAGGTTTATATAAAGAACATAAAGGAAGAACTAATCAACTCTGTCAGTAGAAGTCATTTAAGATTTTCTTGAAGGATGGATGAAGGTGAAAATTGGAGGGGTATTAGTATTAAAAAGGAATAAAAGGGCCGGACCTGTGGCCAAGTGGTTGGGTTTGCACACTCCGCTTTGGCAGCCCAGGGTTTCACTGGTTTGGATCCTGGGTGTGGACACGGCACCTCTCATCAAGCCATGCTGAGGCAGCGTCTTACATAGCACAACCAGAAAGATCCACAACCTGAATATACAACTATGCACTGGGGGGCTTTGCAGAAAAGAAGAAGAAGAAGAAGAAGAAGAAGAAGAAAGATTGGCAACAGATGTTAGCTCGAGTGCCAATCTTATAAAAAAAAAACGAATAAAAAGGTGTTTCAGGCATCAACAACATTATGAGCAACGATAATTAAGTGAAAAGCGTATGGCATGGTATAGAAAGTGAGTATTTTGCTTGATTGGAGCTTAAGGGGAAACTGGTGAAATGGTGGGGAATGATGCTGAAAATATAGGCAGGGGCCGTGCTAAGGAGTTGATTTCCAAAGGCAATGGGGATGCAATGGAGTATTTTAAATTGGGAGTGACAGGATCAAATTTGTAATTTAGAATGATAATGCTTACAGCAAAGTGGAGGGTAAGCTTCCAGGGAGAGAAGCTTGAGGGAATTCTGAGGTAATTACTAGAGACCAGGCAAGATGATGGAGAGAGGGAATAGATTTGAGGGATATTTCTGGAGATAGAAAGCTAAGACTTGGTGAGCAATTGGAATATGTTGGTGATGGCACAAGAAGGTAATATTCAAAAACTATTCACAGGTTTCTGGCTCAGGGGACTTGGTGGATAAAAATAGGGGCTTTCCAAGGCACGAGAGCAGTTAAATTATTAGTTTTGTTTGGAAAGGAGGAAAATGTGAGCTTTCTGCAGAGCAATCAAATGCTTCCATTACTGAATTTATATAATATACAAAAGTATGTTTGTCCCCAAGCAAGTATCTGCTTCTCCCAGTAGCCACAGAGCTAGCCTATGTGCCTGGTACACAGAGGTTCTCAACATTTGATGGACATTGGAGTCACCTGAGGAGGTTTTTACACGTACATATGCTGGTCTCCACCCCCAGGAGAATTACTAGAGGTAATTATTAGAGACCAGGCGAGACGATGGAGAGAGGGAATAGATTTGAGAGAGATTTCTGGAGATATTAAGATAAGACTTGGTGAGCAATTGGAATATGTTGGTGATGGTACAAGAAGGTAATATTCAAAAACTATTCACAGGTTTCTGGTTTCACCCCCAGGAGATTCTGATTTCAGTGGACCTGATATAAGGTCCAGGCATTATTTAAAATAGCTCCAAAGGACATTCTGATGTGCATTAAAATTTGACAGCCACTGTAGTATACAGTCAATAAACCAATATTTGATTAATTAATTAGAAGAAAGAAGGGAAGGAGAGAAGGCTTCCTGAAGTTTTGAAGAAGCAGTTAGCTGACCTTCTATACTCAACCATGTAGTACGGGTTGGAAAGTTCGCAGGATGACCTTTCAGATCTTCCAACCTTAAGGGTTCATGAATGTGATGTTACGGTATCCTTGGCTTCGGCTCTTGCAGACAGAGCACTGGCTGAGTAATCACTGGTCTGACTCAATGAATCTTATCTTACATCTCTTACGTTATTAATGGCCATCCTCTCTCACAGCACCCTGTTCCTTAACGTCATAATACTTTGTGTATCTGTAAATACATATTTTTCTCCATTTCCTTTTTCCCCAATGTCTGTCTCTCCTACTAGACTGAAGTGCCATGCAGGCAGGCATTCTCTTTCTTTTGCTCTCTATTGTGTATCTAGCACCAACCTAGCAAAACACAGGTGTTTAATGAACAAATGAGTAATGAGCCAGATTTTTCTTGTGAAAATTTTCAGGCCACATTGCATCACTTTCAGTATGCCTACAGGTCTGTCCGTGAGTGTGTTATAGACCCAGAAAATGATTTCAGAAATGATAAAAAAAAAATAAATACAGCTACAGACAAGATATTTTTAGATTTTTTTATCTCGAGGAAACACTTTGGCTCCAAGAACTTTGATGTTATAAGATGGCTACTTATATAAAATAAATCGAATTAAAAATAGGGAATAAATATCTAAAAGGGTGAAAAAAGGGACAGGTGTCCAACCTGAGAAATACCATTTAAACCCTGGTCCTGTTCCTTATCTACATCTGAGAAGTCTTAGCCTCAAAGTCTGATGAACCTGGGGCTTTCATATCATTTATATGTTAATAATCAGGTCTAACAATTAGGTATAACACAAGTAAAAGAATGAAAGGATGAACTAATGGGAAACTCAAAGTTCCTATTAGCAGAATGATTAAAGGAGTAGAAACAGGTGGCTAACTTGAAGTGCCAGAAATGTTAAAATCTCTATACTAATTGTGATCAATACGCTTCCATATGCTTGAACAGTGAAATATTTGCTGACAGTACTTACTACAATATTTAACTAATTCCTGAAATTTTACTGCCCTGAGATTCAATGTGAGTTTTTTTACACAAAACTTATCAAAATCATAATTCTACCTTACCTAAAATTTGCCAAGCACCTACCATATGCTACCACTTTCACAGATATCATTTCATCTAATTCTAACAACTTTACTTTACAGATCAGAAACAAAATCAGAGTTACCTTAGATGTATGCCTAAAACTGGAATACTGTAAAAAGCGTTAATTATAATAAAAAATCACTGAAGTATCATCTTAATCCAGGTGAAAATGTATATTTATAAAAGCACATTTTTGTTAAAATACTAAATATAAGCCTCAATCATCAGAATAATAGAAGAATACTTGTTTTGATGAATGACATAATTTGGCTTACTAAGGAGTAAATAACATTGTTCCAATGGATGTTATCAAAAACACGTTAAAACGGGTAATAAGATACATTGACATCAAGTGTCCTTTGATATGACACTGAGAAGGGTATATCACCTCTGTGGTATTCTTTCCCAAACTGTATAACCTCAATTTAATTGTGAGAGAATATCAGACAATCCAAATCAAAGACATTCTACAAATAACTAACCAGTACTCTTCAAGATGTCACAGTTATGAAAGACAAGGAAAGAATGCAGAACTGTTCTATTCATTTTTGATACTTCTGATGTATTCAGATCACCATTCTGAAGATCAGTAGTCAATACATTGTACTGGATGTATAAATGTAGGTGTAAGAAGTCCGAATGATTCCATATTGCATCCAGGGTATTAGCTAAATTCTATGGTGCGAACTTGTTTTTACATTATTTGCAATTTTCCCCGAAACCATTATAATCAAAAAAGGATTTTCTATTAACTAGAGACTCCAGTTAACTGATTGAAAATTACTTTACACTAAGCTAAATTTACACATGTCATTTCTTACAAAGGTTATTATGTCTTTCTAAATTAGTATCGCAGCTCAGATTATTAGAATTATGATGGTTATTTCCACTGTCCAAACAGAAAAGCAGAAGCACAAGAAAAGTAAAACAAAAAGAGATGGGGGAGAGCTCAAGCAAGCAGGAAGGAAACACAGTTCCCTTAAACACACTCATTAACCTGGGAATACTACTAGATGCTCCAGGCTAGAAGTGAGCAGCTTGCTTCTAAACAGATTTTAATTTTTAATCCAGTGGAATAGGTCAGATGCAGCTCTCCCACCTGGAGGGCCGTCCCAGAACCGATCTGCCCCAAGGCAGTACTGCAGGTCTGCTGGTAATGGTCACCTTTGGGTAAATGCAGTCTCCAGGCAGCCGGGGGGGGGGGCTCCGTGTGTGCTGATCCCAAGGATCAGGAATAAAAGTCGGCTGAGATCTCACAACGAGGTGGGGGTTTTTCTCCTTAGATATTTTCTAGGAGTGAGCAAAGACAGAGCCAATAAGAAACATTTTTTTAAAGTGGAGGTAGGAGGGGGGATATCCATGTTTGAAGTAAAATTCTAATAAATAAAGGTCAGCTTTACTACTTAATTAAAATTGGGTGGAGGCATAGATGTTGGACCAGATGGGATGCTCACAAGACAAATGCGCAGACATGAGGAAGATCTCCTGGGAAATCAAAATGCCCAAATGAGAGAGAATCGAAGAGAGCAGGCCCGAGAGCTTCCACATATGGAGCTAAAATGAGCAAAGAAGAACCGGGTCTGAATGATTCCTGAGCTCTTCACAGACCTCAGATTAGCTGTGTATTAGTGCAGGCAGATCTCAGCTGTCCATGAAAATGAGAACACATTTTAAAAGCTGCGTTTGAATTTTAAAGGTACTCAACATTTCTAGTATTGTTTACCGAAAAAGGTCAACACTCAAGTGTTTTATTTATGCACGGCAGAACCTCAGTCTAAAAGCACTGGGTTTTCCATGTGGCATTTGCTGACAATGTGTTAAATGCATAGTGCCGGAGCCAAGAATATTATTTTCATCTCAGCGAATGCATTATTAAAGGACCTCTGCTGTGCCCACCACTGGGCAGGAGAAGAGGCAGGGGCAACTCCGCATTCGGAATGCAAGGGACACTGACAGACTCATTAGAAACTCTAACAGCGATAATCCCAAACCCACACTACTCCAGCTCCCTTTTCAGTTCCCTCCTGCCCAATCTAGAAAAAAGGAAAATGGAAACATTTAAGTAAAACTCATATAAAACCTCAGTGCCAAACACAACACCTTTGGTTCTTTGGACTGTAACTATTTCATTGAGATTTGTGCCTGGTGTCCATTTCCATACTCTGGATCTGCATAAGCATTCACATCAGCCCTCAGTTCTTCTTGCAAATCAAGAGTATAATATACTGACTCCTTCCAATAACATTTGTGTTAAAATCGTTAAATGCCCACGCAAGTAATTTTTTATTAACTGAACCAGAAATAATATATGATACATACCAACTTTATGAGAGTGAGAGGAGTTATTTATTTTAGTTAGCCAAGAATATCTGTTGTATAAATTAGAAATCTTCTTAGGAGGAAGTCCAGTGTTTTAAACAGACTATGGAAAAGCATGAAATTAATGCCAGGTAAATTTTCACTGGAATACAGGAGAGCCTTTATCATTCTAGGAAAAACATTTCTCTGCCTAGGAAAAATATTTCTCTGCCGTAAGCAAACTCCCTGATAAGTTCAGAAACTATCCTTTTTATATAAATATTTTTCACTTGGAAAAATGTTCTCTTTAAACTGCTCCCTTAGTGCATTTTAATACACAAATTGATTTATAGATGTTAGATTTACACAGAACTTTCCTAGTATACATCTTTTGCATAAAGCAAAGTGAATCTATGACAAAAATTTCTATCCTATTCAGATGTGGGGAGCAAATAAATGATCAGTATCCCCATATATATGGTAATATATGCCTCGTTTTATTTATCTCTTTCCCCTTGAAAATAAGAATATAAAAAACTTAAGTCTTTAGGAACTTTCTTCAGGAAATTTCAGAAGACTATGGTTTTTAAATTACACTTTTACTTGATACACTTTCCCAAACCTCAGAACAGTTATATTAAAAGAGCTGGTGCTGTCATAATTTGATTCAACCCCATAAATATGTATAGAGCTCCCAGTGCACAGCATCCACTATGCTCAGGGCAGGTGATGCAAGATGGATCAGGCACTGTCTGTGGTCCCAGCCTTCGAGGAGCCCACACTGGGCTGGCAAGACAGACACACACATCACTGGTGTAATGGACTGAGATGACATTCTAGTGGTATGAATAAAACGCTCTGGCAGTACAGAATAAAGAGCAAGGGTTTTGGAAGGGGACATGGGAGAAGGGAGACCAGAGGATCAGCAGAGGAGATGACATTTGAGCTGGGTCTTACAGGATGAGTAAGACGAGACCAGGCAGAGGAGAACGTTCCAAGTCAGGAAAAACGAATTAGCCCATACACGCCAGGTTTCTAAATTAGACTTTCAAAGGTGTTTTACTTCGAACAGTCTTCAGTTTGCAATGTCTAACACGAAATAAAAATCACAAACTGGATGGGTTCTTTCTCACTAGCCTGTCCTTCTCCCAAGCACCCTAGATATTTGGGAAATACACGTAATAAGAAGTAGGAGAGGGCAGACAGTACCTTGGTAGAAAAAGAGAAAGTGAGAATGCTTCCATAACTGAAGTAAAAATCAGAATTAGCACCGTGGGCCTGTGAAGGAGGAGAACGACCGATAACATGAGAAAGAGCATACTACAATAATCGTCCCTTCTCAGTCTGCTTTAAAATGCAAGATAAATTAATCTTTTTAAAAAGAGGGTCTGCTGTGAGAAAAGTCTGCAAAGTGCTACCAACTACAGGGTCTGTCAGAACTGTGCTCGGTGCTGAGACCTCTTAGATAAAGGGGAGGAGGGCAAGGAGAAACCGGTCATTTTCTTTCGGTAATCACACCAGTATCCTGAGTGGAGATGAAGGCTAGGCTGCAGGCTTCATGTTGTGTACGGTGCTCCTCTTCCGCCACAGAGGGAAGAGGAAAGCGGGGAGCAAGGTCCCCAGGGGAGACCTGCAGTGAGAAGGGGGTTCTGGGAAGTCCCTGTCTTCACTGGGTTCTAGCAACGGCTCAAAGCCCCTGGGATTCTAAAGCTCAGGTGAAGATGGCTGAGCGATCAAGGAGAGGACAACACATCGGTTTTCACAGTGCCGAGAAGCTAACCAGAGTTAAAAAATTAAGGGAAATTTAAGTTAGCTAGAACCGCAATATAATAGTTTATATTTTGTTCATTCCTATTTTGTAAAATGAAGTTATTTCATTTGTGTTGCTATTTTTTCACAGACGTGTGCACGTATGTGTGATTGCGTGTGTGTGCACCAGTGTGTGCGCATGAGAAAGAGGTAAAAAGAATAAACAAACCAAGTGTCTGGCTTGTGCTCACTGTGTCTTTGAGCCTTTACATGTAGAGTCAAGTTGCAGGAGAAGGTATTTAGGAATGTATTAGGAAGGCCCTGGGGATTTAACCCTGTTATTACTCCCCACGTAAGGAAGGCAGCTCCTGAGAGCCACGTGTCCCTGCACCTTCCCCGGGGCGGGGTGGCCGTGCGTGAGGATGGGTGGGGCTGCCTTGGGCTTGCGAGACTTGGGTTCTGACTTCCAGTTCTGGGTCTGCCTCTGACTCACAGCTGGTCAATGCGCTGCTCACAGTTTTCTCAGGTAAAAACGAAAAGCCAGGGTTTGCATTCGATGCTTTTCCTGGCTGTTTCCTTCTCCAACAATCTCTGATTCGGCAGCACAATATGATGTTCTAAAGAAACGTTTTCATCTTTCCAGGCTTTATAGAGTCACATTTTAGAGCCACTGTAATAATAACAATGCCCCATCTAGTGTCAAGACAGGGAATATCGGTACATGAGTGCAGACTCAGGAATGGCTTGGCCTTTTAGGGCTTTGGGGCTGGGCATGGTGGTCGGCATAAACGCTGCCCAGGTGGTCTTCATTATATCCCGCTGACCAAACTTGGGGATGTATGACAATTTTTAAAACACTGAGTTTTCCAACTTTTGTGTGTGATGTATGACACGAGCACACTAGGACTTCTATTAAAGTTGCACAGAATAATCTTTCCTGCTATTTTAACTGGCAGCTATCACCACTAACATAAAAGAGCCTCAGGGAGATGGAGATCGGAGGGCAGTACCTTCTTGATGGAAGATCAGAAGAATTCTGGGTGTGCCGCAAGCTATTCCGCCAAATTCTGGCATCTCGCTGAGATTTTCACAGGCATAAACCTGGGAGTTGGGCAGGGTTTTAATTACTTCACCCTTTTCATTCCTTTCTCTCCAAATGCTCCCACAAGGAAAACGTCTCTGATGGGTTCACAGCTAACCACAGGCTCTTAGAACTTCCCAGGCTCCACAGCACTGTCTCTCTTCTTACTTAATGCCATCCCACAAGGAAAGAAACCAGGGGAAGGAACAAACAGAAATACAGGTACAATGCATGTATCCATTGGACAAACGACCCTCCTTCTCAGGCGTTTGACTATCCTGTGCTTTTTTTTTTCCCCTCCATTAAGCGTCAGGGCAATTTAATTCTTATATTGCCATGTAAAAATCGCTTCATTTTGGAACCTGCCTCCCTCTCAGAACCCAGGTCAGTTCAGCGGAATACGTATGGAGTGTCGACCGCACACCAGACACTGTCTTAATGATGTCTGGGCTGAGAGAACATAACGAGCCCAAACTCCGAAATTCTCCATCATGCTGCCAGGCCTGCTCACAGCCTTGTGACCTAGATTACTAAAAGCACATTTTACCTCTTGTGACCAAGTTCTCAGTGGCAGAGATTTTCTGTTTATTATCCTTAAGCCTGATTCTCTTGATGGTTGAACCCATCCCAGCAGCTGCTTATCTTTTAGAGTGCTCCAAAGTTGACTGGGCTGATGGCTCTAACAACTCACCTGCTGGTTAACCTGCTTTGATCTCCTCTAACTGGAGGCCTCTCTGTCACCTCCATCACTAGTTGGCCTTCTGTCCTTACCTTCTAGTCAATCACTTGGAATTCTACCATTTACTAGCCCTTTGCAACTTCTGCCCCACCCTCAACCTTCACTTACCAGTTTAATCTGCCTATACAGTGATCCACATCCCCAAATCAGCTTGGTTCCAGGTGTCCCAAATTGTCCTTAACTCCCTCATGGCACAGCCCCATGTTCCTGCCCCACGATCTTCACGCCCATCCTGAGGGCAATTCACCCTCTGACTAAGTTCAGAGTGATGGTCTCTGCTCAGTTCCACTGGTCACACCTCAATCTCAATCCAGGTCTGGCAGCTGTGGTAATCTTGAGTACAAACTATTACCTGGTAACTAGCAACTGCGGTAGCTCAAACAGAAAACTGGAAAATGTTGAGAGATACGATTGTATATTGTAAGCTCCTTCAGGATAGAGAATCTGTCTGGTTTATTTCTATATCCCCAGCACCCAGCACACTGCCTGGCACATAGAAGCGTTGATAAAAATTTGTTGATTTAAAATAACTTTGTTGAGAAAAGTCTGTCAAAGGCATTTTGGAGGATATTGAACTTCCCAGGAGTTTGGATGAGGCAGGACATCTTGAGATGCCCAGATAAAACTGTGAGATCAGTTGGACCCCTAAATCTACTTGCTACAGTGTTCTTGAGGCTCTAGAGTGTGTGAGTCCATCTCATGGGTATGGACCACAGCAGGAGAGGAGTGGAAACTCTGCAGGATAGTCTGTGAGCCGACACACATTCTCCTCCTTCTGGGAGGCTCTGTGCCTTTAGGTTTGGCCTAGGATGTAGGAGATCCTTCTGGACAGCTACTTACTCATAAGCAAAAACAGGAATCTGGCTTTGGCCAAGCATCTCTGATGTCTGAAACACATATGAGCGTGAAACAGCCAGCTGCAGGCTCTCTAATGGAGCCCAACATAGCTGCCAAAACAGCTGGCTGGCAGTGGGCTAAGAATGAGATGCTGTTAGTAATGATGCTAGTCATTTAGGGCATTTAATTATTTTTAGTTGAAGCTATCCAGATATGTAGGGAACACTATTCTTAGATCAATCAAGGGTGCATGATTTTCAAAGTATACTAAAATGTATTAGTGTTCATTTCACATAAAATATAAAGCATCTATTTCTAAAATGCTCACAGCAATCAATGCTTTTAATTGAGTCGAAATGCATATATAGATACAGAAATGTTTCGTCCTAGCTGTGGTTCCTGACAGTCATCTTCAGAGATAAATTTCCACGATGGATGTTTCAATTAAGAAAGTAATATTTATTGAAAAGTAAACCATCAATGTATAGCCACTTGAAACATTATTGAACAACAGTAATTTATACTGCAGCTGGTGCGCTGCATTTTAACCCTGCTTTGATTTTATCAGCATTTGTCAATTAATCAACGGGAACCTTGTAAAACATGTTCTCTTATTAGTGGAAACAAGCAATTGCTTGCAGACTTTGAAGGAAAGGTCGTTTAATAATTTGCTAATTGTGCAAAGATAGATTTAAATTTTAAAAAAGAAGGCAAACTCTCATTACCACTGTGCATAAATAGGACTCTGTTGAAGCTTAACCCTGCAAACTTAAATATGGTCAATGGTTTTGCTTTTTATTTTCTTTTTTTACTGAATAGTAGAGGAAGATTAAGACAAAAGAAATTAATCTAGCTTCACATTGTGCAAATTTAAAGAAACCTTTTGTTGTCACCTTTGCCATTTCAAAGAATTACTAGCCTTGAAGCTATGGTTATAAAGAAATCAACGGTATTTTCTCGGCAAAAAAGTGAAGAGAAAAAGGACAAAACGAAAAAAACAAGAAATAAAGCAGCAGAAAAGAACCATGTAGTGGCAATGTTCCCTTTCTTTTTTTTTTTTTAATTTGCCTCAACTCATCCTTCCTTCCACTAGATGAGATGTCGGCTCCCTCCTTTTGACTGCCAGTTCATGGTTCATTTTAAGTTCAGTAAGTGAGAAAGAAGCTGAGTCAAGCTCTCTCTTCGGGCAGTCCATGCATCAGCACACTCGCCAGCTCTCCTGGCAACCAAGAGAGTGCTTTCACTTACGGGCACAGCATCACCAGCACCGGGCACGCTGCAGTCATCTTAGGTTTAAAATGGGTAACGTACCTCGGAGAGCAGTTTCTACACTGGGGTCTGCAGGGCTGAATCGAGAAATCCGCACCATCTTAGAAGTGTGAGTGAAACTTAAGACAAGACAGCACACCTTGAGGCATTTGCACGAGTACGAATTTTGCGTAGTCTACAGAGACAACGTTTGCTGAATGGAGATGGGTCTTGCCAGACCCAGCCCAGGCAAACTGCTTTGCTGCAGAGCTCCTTTTATAACAGTTATGAGGCCCAGGTTGCTCTCTGCCTGCTCAAACTGGTTTATCAATCCATTCCATTCCATCCTGTTCTTGGTTCTAAATAAGTCATTATTTCAGGCACATTTCCCTAAGCAGATGCAAACATCTTTTCCTGTGCTGGAGTCCCTTGGGCAAATTAGGTTTCTTGGAAAAGGGTCAAGGAGCAATCAAACAAAATACCTACTGAGAAACAAGCATGTGGTTTCAGGGGACGCTGTCATTCCTGCAGGCCACAAGGCAAATTTTAGACACTGTTTGGGCAGTAATATTAAATCTGATAGGGCCAGTTATGGGGAGCAAAATCCTGATATGTGCAGCCAGAGTTTCTTTTTATGGTCATAACAAATAGGTCTATTTTCTCCCCAGCTTTACTGAGGTATAATTGACAGACAAAATTGTATAAATTTAACGTGTACACATGATGATTTGATATACATATTGTGAAATGATTACCACATTAAAATTAGTTTAATTAACTAAAATTAGTTAAAATTAGTTAAAAAAATAAACCCTTATCACCACACAGTTATCTTTGTGTGTGTGTGTGTGTGTGTGTGTGTGTGTGTGGTGAGAAGGGTTTATTTTTTATGGAAACAAAACTGATTAAAAAAACTGATTTTTTATGGAAACAAAACAATGGAAAATCTCTTTGTCTAATATTTCTAATTAAAGGCTGCTAATCAAATTCTAATTTCTTTACAAAAGTGTAGTAAAAAACTTTTAGAAGGGAAAAGTTACTATACCGTTGCTGTCTTCTGTTCTCTTATCTAACAAAGGTGGAGCATTTCTGAAGTAGATACTCCTTATCGTACTTTTTTTTCTTTGAATCACAGGGAGAAAAGTCCCTATTATGTTCTTTCACTGTTTGCTTTTATTATCCCCAGCTTCGGTTAGCTCACTTCCATATATAAAGAGTGTCTTCAAAACAGAAGAGATGAGGTAAATGCAAACGTGGGCCGGGAAGCTGCTTGGTAGCATAACAGCTGCTTCCTGGCAAGAGTTATTTCCACTTAAAACATATATACCATATTAAGAAGCCACAGGGAAAAATGAACGGACGTGGCTGGCAGGTTTTCATTTGTTTCCTTGACATCTCAGAATACCGTAAATAAGTTTGTGTGTTTCAATTCAAACGGTTCCATTATCTTGGAGGTCTTAATCATTTGCAATAGCAGTTTCTGAAGTGTTCAAAGCTTGTGCTTAAGGATCTTTATTGGCATTCAACGTAGTCATACTACATTAAGCAGATTTACAACCTTGTTCATGGTTATCCTTGATCATCTTTATTTAAAAGTAAGTTCAGGCTGATGAGGCGGCTTAAGCTTCCTCCTGTGTTTCAGCCTGTTAGTCATGCCACACCAGAACATCTGGCTTTGCTGGGCACCCTCACACTTCTCCAAATAAAACTAAAGTTAGCAAGGAGAAGGAGGAGGGGTAGAGGGGGCATTTAACCAGGAAAAAAGCTTCAAAGGCAGCCTTGTTTTAAAATGTACCTGGGATTTTGGTTTTATTCAGGTATGGTGAGGCCAGCAGATTGGAGAGGCTTGCCACTGAAAGGATAGTTTGTTACAGCTTCTGAGAGGAGGTGGGCATGCAATGCCATGGAGGGCCATGCAGGGCCACATGGGGAGACACCAAGGTGGGACAGGAGCAGAGGGAATAAGGGGAAAACGTGGGCAAAAGCCTTCATTGTGGTTTCCACAGGAAATGCAAAGCAAGGCGGGGTAAGAAGGTTAAGGCTTGGATAGTTTGAATAATTTCAGTGGGTTCTGGGGTCCAGGGGTGGTTCCTAATTGTTCAGCCCCTGGCCCTGGGGTGATTTAGGGCAGGAGGATAGCGTTCCAGACTGTAGAAGCCTGATAAAAGGAGGCTGGGGGGGGTGGGGGGCGGGAGGGGCAAGGACTCAGGATTGGTTGATTTGCATATCAAAGGTTTGCTCCCAGGCAAATTGTCATCTCTAGGAATTAGCTAACTCTGGGAAGGCCAGTGCCTCCCCTGGGGTCCCCAGTGCCCTAAGACGTCAAAGTATAACAAAATACAGAAAATAAAAAACCTGATTAACACAAGCCTGTCTGCAACACTGCTGCGAGAAGCATAAAAACAGAGCTTCTCAAACTTTACTGTGCAAAGGAATCACCTGGGTATTTTGTTAAACTACCGATTCTGATTCATTAGATCAGGTTTGCATTTCTGATAAATCCCTGGGTGATGCCACACTTTGAGTACTTAGGGATAAGAATATCACTAAGAGTGTTCTTCTGGGTCACTTTCCACAGGGAAAGGGAAAGACTTAACGTTTACTGAACTCGGCCTTAAACCGCACACTGCTAGGCACTGAATACACAAACTTCATCTTGTTTTGCTTGGACAACACCCTTTGCTCACAGGGAAAACTATCCCAATTTTATAGGTAGGGGAACTGAGACTCAGGGCGGTTAAGTGAACTGCCTCGGGTCACTTAGCTAAAACTTAGAAGATATAAATGTATCTCACCTAAGAACACATTTTTTTCCCCCACAACAGCATAAGTACAGATGGTACCACTGTGATGGGAAATAAAAAGTCTGTTGGTAAAGGCTTCATAAAATATAAAGTCCATGGGCTTGAATCATGGCCCGTTTACAACTTGACTTCTGGAAAGAAGAGAAATTCTGAATGGTGTTCATTATGTCAGGACTGGAAAGAAATGGTGCTGACTAAACAACTTATATTTTATTATAGCCATTTGAGAAACATTTTAAATGGGATTTCCTATTAAACTAGTGTTTTCATTTTAAAAAGTGATACAGGTACATGGTAAGATACATACAGTAAAGGTCTTCCTCCCACATGCCCCTAGTCCTACTGCTCAGAGATAAATACTGTTAGGTCTGTGTAGGCTTCCAGAACTGTTCTGGGCAAATAATAAGCATTTTCATACAAATTCAGTCATACGAAGGCACCGGGCGGGGGAGGGAAAGCAGTAAGTAAAACACACAAAATCCCTTATGCAGCTTACATTCCAATAGGGGAGAGAGATCATAAACAAATGAGTAAATACATATTATGTCAAATAGCGATCAACGTTAATAGAGAAAAAGCTGGGCCCGGGGTGATGTTTGCACTTACAAATACAGTGGTTAAGGAAACCTTCGTTCAAAAGATGCATTTGAGTAAAGATGTGAGGGAGGTCACCCTATTCCACACTCACTTTTTCCTTTAGCCATATAAGTTAAAGCCTCACCAGAGCAGAACTTATAGACCTGCCTTGTTACGGGCTCCATAGTACTCCACGGTTTGCATAGACGATAATACTGATGGGCATTTTGTTATTTCCATAAACTGAATGTTTTAGACTGTTAGAATTTGTTAGATGGTTACAAAGAGATTTGGGGAGTGTAGTATAAAGGCTGACTAAGTAGAAAGGGACTTAAATTAGGTGTGAGAAGCTGTGGATGTAAGCCCTAGCTAGCACCATTCTACCTAGGTGACCGTTTTATATCATTGAGTATTTATAAAATTCTTCTTTTATGTTAATGGTCTGCCCTCATGAGAGGTTTCCCCTTTTCCTGCCACATCTTAGGCTGTGCTATTGTCCACTAGATGCACAGTGACATCCAGGGGCTTCTCTACCTGGAGGCCCAGGTGACATCCTGCTTGCAACACTTTCCTCAGTGTCAGGCTGTTTGTAACCCCTGCAGAGTCAAATAAAAACTTCAACCCTCTAGCTGCTAAGTTTTCCACATTCCTCACAAAGGAAACAAAAGCAAAGATTTTAGAGACTAGTTTACCCCTAGGCTCTGCATATGATCTTCCCCATTAGGAGAAAGCACACAAGCTTCCTTAAAACAAAAACAAACGAGAAATCCTTACCTTCCAGTAATATTTATTTATGTGGGTGCAGATGTTTAGCACTGGGCCATCTGACTGAACAGATTTCACATTTAATGAAAGATTTATTCATCTACTTACTATCGGAGGCAGTACCTGGAATATGTCAGCTCTCTGCCAGGCTCCATAGGAGGAACAAACATCAGTGCAATATGGTTACTGCCCTTGTCACCTTCTAGGCTCGTAACAAAGACAGGACAAGTAAAACCAACAACTGTGATTCAAGGCAGTGTTGGTACGTGGTCCCAAGGGCAATACAATAGGAATTAAAAGAAAGGGGAGAGAATGCTGTGGTCCAGAGCCCCTCACAGACCCCTCAGAGAGGCATCTGAGCTGAGCTATAAACCGGTAGGGATGGAGGTGGAACAAGGGGTCTTTGTGTTCGTGCGTTTGTGTGAATCTGTGTGAAGGTGACCAATACCTTCAACAGAAGCAAAGGCCCAGGTGAGGAAAACACAGGTGTTGTAAAGGGAACAGGAAGTGGCCCAGAAGAGCGTAAACGTGGGGAGCGGGGGTGATGACAGAAATGTTGGTTGGAGTGAGAGTGGCACAGGGCCCTGAGGCCCCTACTTTGTTATTAGACATGAGATAAATAAATGAGTTCTGAAAGATATCAAGGAAAGCACCATCAACCTCTTCTTCTGTTTTTCTTTTTGCTTTTTTTGGGGGGGGGGGGGGGGGCATTGCACATTTTGGTTTTATAACCTCTGTTTCTAATTCCAGTGATTTTTTAAACCAACTTAATACTTATCAAAGTAATGTATGCCTACAGTTTAAAAGGCAAATAACATCGTAAGGCCTATAACCCAAAACAGCAATCCCCTACCGACCTCTTCCGGCCCACTCCTTCCTGCTCCTCAGAGGAAAACACGTTTTTTTTTTTGTTTGCTCCTATTAGGAAAGATATTTATTTGCCAGAGTGAGTAACCTCCTACACAGGAACGACTTTGGCCCCAGACAATTGTTCTCAGTTTGGTTAATCTAGGGGCTTGCCCAGGGCAGGAAGACTAACTAGCAACCCTAACCACCCTCCCAAGGAGGCTGTATCCTAGCATGGGAGAGGAAAGCACTTTCAACTTTTAATTCTGATATTTGATTCCATATACTTAAGTAATGTATGCACAATGATATTTTTTAAGTTACCATTTTTAGGGATTATCTATTTTACTACTATGCAAAATGAGAAAAATGTAGCACTCCTACCCATCACCACCTTCCAATAAGCTTTCTTCCCCCATCTCTCCAGTAGGTTAAGTAGCAATTTGGGGTTAGATTGATATTCTATGTTTGCACTATTATGATCATGTAACATTGTTCACTCTTGAGCCATTCGTATAAGAATATACTTCCTATCTTGTTCAATATTTTGTTTTTCCTGATTTTTTTTCTTCCTTTTTCTGTGTATCTATTACTAACTGATCCTCAACTATCCAAGGGATCTAAAAAAACCCTATTTAAACCATTTTTTATGTGATCAACCCAATCATTAATCTGTCACATCTCTTTTTCCCTCCAGGAGCCTCCCATTCAGTCCGTGGGGTCTAGTGGTTTCCCAGGCCAGCTGCCCACCTGTTGTCCTGGGGCTTCTTTTTAACACCATCTTGCGAAATCCCTGTGCCTCTCGCCTGTGCTGGGTCCCCCGTTTCCTGGATCCCATGGTTTCCTCTTTCTTGGTTTACATCCTCATTTTTGTAGAGCACATTCTCTAGTAGCTTCCTGAGAAAAGGTACATGGGAGGTAAATTTGTTGAGACCTTCCTTGTGTGTCTGAAAACGTTTTAGTCTTACTCTCACGCTTGCTATTAAGCTTGTAACTGAATTCTAAGTAAAAAGTCATTCCCCTCAGAATTTTGAAGGTGGTACTTCCTTATCTTCCAGCTCCGGTGTTGCAGTGGAGTCTGATGCCATCAGTATTCCTGATCTTTTATAAATGACCTGCTTTATTTCTCTGGAAGATTTTGGAATCTGTTTTTTTTAATCCCTGGTGTTCTGAAATCTCATAGTAAAGACCCTTAATGGATCTTTTCCTATCCATTGTTCTGGACACTTTCTTTTCCCTTTAAATCTGGAAATTCCTGTTGTTTTGTTCTGAAATTTTTTTCTTGTGTTATTCTTTGATACTTGTCTCCCCACCACTTTTTCTGTTTTCTCTTTCTGGAACTCCTTTGGTAAAATGCTGAACCTCCTGGACTGACCCACTGCATTTCTTCCCTTCTTTCCTCCCCACCCCCACTGTCCATTTTGCCTGTTAATTTACCTCCTAGAAAGTTTACTTGACTTTATCTTCTCTATCTCTGAATAATTTTTTTTTTTTTACAATAAGTTTAATTTCCAAGATCTCTATTTCCTGACTGTTCCTTTTTTATAGAATGCTCTTTTTAGCTCATGGATAGATCATCTATCTTTCTGAAGATATTATAGGTTTTTAAAAGCTTTGCTTTTGCTTCTTCAATCATCTATCTTTTCTCTCAGTCTCTGTAACCCCTTTCTCTCTCTGTTTTGATCTCTCTACATGATTCTATATTTTATGTTGGAGGCTATACTCAAACATCTGGTGAGCCTCTCAGTATTCATTTATATTTAAGACATTTATATATATATTATATATTTCTTTATATATATGAATATCTTAAATGCATATGAATATCTTAAAAAATATATAAATAAAATATAAAATTCATTTATATTGATAGACAGTGTCCCTACAAGACAGACTGGAAGCCCTGAGCAGGGGCAGGGTGTGCTTATTAACTGGCTGGCATCCCTGTGAGGTAACTGGGTGGGGAATCTAGCCATCTCCAGGGCTACTCCAAATGCCAGTCAGGTCATTTCTTTGGCTATTCAGTTTCTTTAGATCAGAATCCTTCAAACTCCGGTCTAAAGAGCCTGTCCCTGGTTATCGATGCTCGGAGAGCTATGTTGTGGAGGAGTCCAGAAGGGTCTTCCATGTTCACTCTGTGGAGTTTCACCTCTCTCCCCTGGATCTAGTTTCTGTGAGTCCAGAGCATCTCTGATTCAATTTCACACAAGACTATCCCTCAAGCCTCCAGCGGGGATGGAGAATTGGTAGTGGCCGTGTGAGGGAGGCAGAGGAACAAGGTCTAACTACTCTATATACTGCGTTCCATTAACTACTGCTAACTACTCTCTAACTACCTTCAATCAATCACCCTCTTTCCAGACCCACCCTCACACCCCTCTGAAGCCTCCCCAGGGTCCCGAAGAACGAATCTGCAGGTTTCTCTCAGTACACCTCAGCTCCTCCCCGCTCCATCACTGTGCCATCTTCCAAAAGTTTGCTGGCATCTCCTGTTTAGTAGCATCTCCTCCTCTATTTGTCCTCTCTCACTATCTCTTTATAGTGTTTTTCTTCTTTGCTACAATTTTAGGGAGATTTTTGGAATAAGAAAACATAAACACATGTGTTCAGGCTGTCAGAACCAGAAGTTCCCAGTCTTATATATTTGACCTTGTAGTTATATGTGCTTATTATTTATTTCATTCTAGTCTAGTTGGTTTAACCAGAGAATTTTAGGTGTTACCCCAAATCAACTACTAACTGCCTAAGAACTACTTTCAGGTAGGATATTCCTAAAATCGTTTTAATTATCTGTTATTTTCTAGGGAGCATCAGGCAAAAGTGAGTTGAACTCTTCCATAAGTTTATCTTTATAGCACCTCACTATTATCTTGGCTCCAGAAGTTAGTACCAATAATCACTTTGAGGCAGATGCCACATCAATTTCTCAATGCATAGGAAGGGGAAGGAAGGAAGGAAGGATGGGAAAAAGGGAGAAAAGAAAGAAAGGAGGGAGGGGAGAGAAGGTGGGAGAAGGGGAGGGAGGGATGGAGGGAGAAAGCGAAAAAAGAAAGGAACAGCTATCAAGAAAAGGATTTAAAAACAGAATAGTAACAGGATTGGCCCAAATAAGTACATATTTTTTAACAAGCTATGTAAGTTTATTAAATAAGAAAAGAGACTGCAGAAAATCAACTGACTTTAAGATAACTCTAGACAATGATCACTCACTTGGAAGACTGCTGAGTAACTTTTATCACTGAGTGTTAACAGTGAAACTCCATCTAGGCATTCATTCAACATGTACCCAACATTCATATAAAAAGCACCATTATCCAGCAAAAAACTATCCACATAAGAAATTCTCACAATTACGCGCCCAGATCACCTTCCAACTATGTACTCACCCCATTACTACCCTGAAAGGTATCTATTTTTGGCTTAAGAATACATGTATATAAGTATGTACTAATGTATACATGATGTATTCCTCAGCTTATGCCCCAAAAAATTTGTCAGCTTGCTGCTTACCCTTTTAATACATTACTTCAATATATTTTTATTCCCTGAGTACATTTGTTACAAATTTGTCTACCTGAAATTATGCCATTTTCTCTATACTATGCCATATCAATTATGGGCCAACAACTTTCTAAAAAAATTAACTGTTGTCAACAACGCTTCTAATGTAGCTGTGATCCTATCTTTGAACTTGATAAGATGGAAGGGTGTAGTCAGATTGATATTGTTTTATATCCCAACTCTTCCACTTATTGTAGGTATGATCTTCGGGGAGCTAATATTCATCCCAATGAATGGACATAATGGACATGTTATCTATTTTGCAGGTTGTTATGAGGATTAAATCATATAATACATATAAAGAATCTGGCACACTGTAGGTGCCCAATAAATAAAAGAAATTAAAATCAGAACATGAGAAGATACTGAAACCTTAAATACTCTAAAAGGACATCTAAGCGAATAGTTTTCACTTCCGTTTTTAGGCATGACATCACTGGAAAGCTGGGCAACTAGAAGCAACTTGCCAGCACTGAGGAGCAAAGAGGAAAGTCCTTACAGGCAATTAGGGAAAGCAATATGAAAGTGGGGAGAAAAAGGAGGACTGGAAAAAAAATTAAAGAGAGCATTTAACTCTGAATCAGTTTCTTAATCTTTTTAGGACACAGTTTATTTAACTACAAAATTCAGAGGCTGGAATGAAGTCCCTGCATATGTTCAGGATACAGAGTTCTATGGTTAGACAATTTTGTAACATGCCTCCTGGCCCCATGCCCTACCCTGCTCCATTCAAGGCACCAGTTTGGTTTTGTATTACTTGACATATTACAAACTTATTTGCCTACAGGCCCCTCCCCACTTTTTTTTTTCAGGTGCTATTTATTAACATATTTTGGGAAGGATGGACGAGTTGATCTGCAACGTCCCATGCTACAACATGTTTCTCTGAGTTTTACAACTTCAGCTAAATGTTTTGTTAAGGGAAAATCTAGTATATCAGAAGTTTTACTTATTGATGCTTTCTCCTATAGCAGCATAGAACTTTTAGAGTGGGAGCAAAACTTATCATGATTTCAAGGAAACCGGACATTTCTAAGTACAGTTTAACATCTTATCTAGGTGGTACCATCAATATCGTGGGCAGCTGATCACCAAAGCTTTGGCTGAATTGCTGCCAATTCAGTAGATTTGATTTGGTTATGAAGACAATCAGATTGCTGGCCCACATCCGGCAATTCTGGCAATCGATGAATGAAATGAATCAACCATGTAGTGATCAGACTGGCTGCTCAGTGATCAATGTGACCTGAATGGAAAATAACTGTGGGACAAATTAATCCTTAGGCTGCAGGACTGCACCATGCTATCAGAATAAAACTCAAATGGGCATTCATGATGAATAATTTTTAATGTTCCAAATATAAACTGTTAAAAATTATTTCTGTTAGGAAAATAGTTTCACTTTTTTCTATCAATCTACTAAAATTTACTCTTATCTGAAAGGAAAGGACTGTGTTAAATGTTTCTGGGAATAAAAGGATGTATAGTAGGAAATAAGCCAAATTACCTACCAGAAAAAGATGGAGGAGCCAGATGCTCTGTCAGTGACTATCCATGTAGCCTTGAATATGTCTTTGTTTTCTCACTTGTAAAAACAATTATCCTCGAGTAGTTTTTAGTTTAGTTGATTATACTATTTCAAATTTGAGATTTTTGTTTAATTCCTTCTTACATTAAAAAAGTCACTCAATTTATATACATAGCAGAGATAAAAGTGAAAAATATTTTGATGTTCTTTAATTAATTACATGCAATAAAGCCCCCTCTATCTTAATTGCAAGAATTCTACAAAAGAACCTGTTGCAATGTTTTCCCTGTTTTCTTTTTTTCTGCTTTTTTTCTCCCCAAATCCCCCCAGTACATAGTTGTATATTTTAGTGTGGGTCCCACTAGTTGTGGCATGTGGGACGCTGCCTCAACATGACCTAATGAGCAGTGCCATGTCCACACCCAGGATCCGAACCCTGGGCTGCCGAAGTGGAGCGCGCGAACTTAACCACTCGACCACGGGGCCGGCCTCTCCCTGTTTTCTTGATATGTCTCTTTCCCCTTAAAAATGCTAAGGTTTTAAAGTGTCCTAATTATTTCCATATTTTTATTAAATACTCTACCCTCAAAAATATTTTTCCTTCTTCTCAAAAAGAAATTTATCAAAAAACAGCTCTGTAGAATCCACATAATGAATGTGTTGGTAGGAGAATGACCAACCCTCCTGGTTTTTCCACTACTGAGGTGTTTCCCCACTGTGTTGGACTTTCCATGCTAAAACTAGGACAGTCCCCAACAAACCGAGACGGTGAGTCACCTTGGTTGGTAGTCTGAGAGAAGGATTAGTTGTGGCAATGGGGGCCTGCATCAGAAAGTTGCAATTTTAATCCTCCTATTAGAAGTATTCTTCTTTCATTACTAAGCAGCTGTAGAAAGCAATCAAACACCAGATGGATGAATGAATTTAATGACCTTTAAGTTTCCTTTCACCAGTGGTTCTCTATTCCTGCTTCTTACTAGAAACATTTAGTTAGTTTTTTAAAAATGATACTATTCTCTGATTTAATTGCTCTGAAGGTGAGTCACCAGCATCCATGTGTGAAATTCTCCAGCTGATTCTAATGTAAGCCAGGGCTAAGAAACACCATGTTATATACATTCTGAGATTCAAACTATAGGTCTAGCAAGAGCCATTCAAAGTGAGGAGAAATCTACTTTATAATCTCTGATATTTTTAACATTACATGCAAGTTTCCACTTCACATTTAGAACAAATGAGAACCTACAAGCTGACTTTAAATTTATTCACCTAGGGTTCGTGATATATAAGTTTCTCCCTTGTCAGGTTTTCATTCTGACCATCAATCACCACCACCTATTGACATAATATTTTTGCATAAGAAACTGTATTAGGCACTGTGGGTGCACAAAGATTTAAAACGCAAGGTCTCTGTCTTCAGGGAGCTCACTGTAGAATACGTGAAAGGTGACTAAATGATCAAGGCAAAGACCTCAGGAGGAGCTCAAAGAGGAAATGGCGAGGCCTAAGATGGTTGGGAAATCTGCACAGAGCAGGCAGGATTTAAAGAAAGCCTTGAGGACTGGGTGGAATTTCAATTAGAGGGCCAGAACAGGCATTCCAAGTGAAAAGCAGTTCTGGAGTGGGTAAGAAGCAATGAGATTACCAAATTTAAATGTACATACAAATAATGAAGTTCACATTCTGAGCCATGCAAACTATATCTAGGGATGCGCATCACTCCAAATGAGGCCAACTGCTGAGCAAGGAGACGTAATTAGCCCACTTAATGGTGATAACCGTCCATGACGCTGAAAGGGAGAATTAGACTGGCAGATGAAACAGTTGGTTCAGTATAAGTATAAAGTCAGCAATAGCACAAGTCCCTTCCTCTCCCTTGTGCTGGGCCCACTAAAGAGACTAATCACCAGGACCTCAAGGCAAGTGCTGCCTAGGTCACTGCCAAACCCTTGAGGTTCCTGCTTCATCTGATCAAATGATTATTTAATGTTGAAGGAATACATTCCGAACAAAAATCACGCAAAAGTTATGTGTTATCTTATATATCATGTTATATGATTATCAATCATTGATTCTCAATTACTTTCATAATGCAATGGCTTGTTCTCTGGATTTCAGAATTAAAGCACCACTGTTCTGTCTCTGCATCCTAAAATAGTTAATTTTCATATTTATTCCAATATCTGTTCTTGCAAGATATTAACTAAATGCCAACGAATGATCTGGGTATGCATCATTGCAGGAAGTCAGTGGCAAAATTAACATTTAGAAGTAGGGACCACTGGTTATTTCACACATTATTAACTTATATTACAATTCAAATAAGCTTACAGCTGGCAAAAAAAAAAAATCTCTTCTGTAAAGCGATCTCAAACATAATAGGCTTAATCAGAGATAAATTAAATTAGGCAGCCATGCATACTACAGCATATTAATTCTGAGTAGTTATTAAATACATTTTCTCTTATCAGTGGTGTGAACAACATTACATGCAAACAAATTATTCAAGAGGGTAGCAAATAAAGTTTATGTTTGGGATGCTATGTGCCTGAAATTTTCCCATCTCTTCTTATGATGTTAAATAATCTTTTCTGCTAATAATGACACTAGGTTAAGTCCTCATAAATGAGTCAACTTTACTCCCAGGCAATTAAGCAAAAGAACAGCAGACAAAACTGCTAGTGTGGTTTTGGATTTTTCCAAAGGGATCTTTTCTACCTTTCTATGGCAATTTTTAAAAGAAGGCATTAGTGACTCATAGCTGGAGCAAAACTGTCCAAACTATAAGGTAGTGAATATTCATTATGTTAAAAAATGAGGGGCTGGCCCCATGGCCTAGTGGTTAAGTTCAGTGTACTCTGCTTCGGTGGCCCAGGTTCCATTTCCAGGCGTGGCCCTACACCACTTGTCAGCCATGCTGTGGCAATGACCTATATACAAAATAGAGGAAGACTGGCCCAGATGTTAGCTCAGGGTTAATTCTCCTCAAGCAAAAAAACAAAAAGAGGAAGATTGGCAACAGATGTTAGCTCAGGGTGAATCTTCCTCAGCAAAAAAAAAAAAAGAAAGAAAGAAAAAGATGCATCTCCTTCTGCGTTTTGGGTAACCTGTGTTGTCTGAGAATATTCAAAGGAGAAAATTATTAAGGTTGAATGCTACTTTGTAAATAAGATCCTACTGTTCTTTCTTTCCTTAAAATGGCAGTAATCTAAGCCATCAACTAGCACTCAGATTCCATAAGCTAACAAATGGCATTTTTGTGAAAGAAAATAAAAAGATACACCTAGGCCTTTATATATAAGTCTACACACACACGCACACAACACAGATATATATGTGTGTGTATATACACACACAAACGTTGCCTTCCTTGATGTACTTTTGCCATATTATCTTGTTCTTTTATAATTAATCAGGCCCTTTAATTTCTGTAGCCAGAAGCAATTCAAGTTACTAGGTATGACCTCCAGCCCTAGCCCCAAGTCGGAGAAACACATTTGACATTCTTTGTGCTTTGCACATTTAAAACTCAATGTAAGGTGACAAGAACGTTAAGCTGCCCAGTGAGCAAAACGTGAAACTAATTACTATCTGTTCCTGGCCACAGGTACAATAATTGGCAAATCAAAGTGCCTGAGAATAGCTGGGCCACCTGCATCAAAAAGCATCACCTTGGAATGGATAACAAAGACGAATGTACACAGCTAGCTTTACTGACAACGCCTTCAAACACCAGCTTACTGAAAAAGCAACATTATAGCACCTATTTAATTTACTGTAAAGTGCACACCATGTAGAATTTATGTTATTTAATGACTCTCAATATTTTGTATACACATACTGGTTGAATTAAGGTATTATTTTCTCCTGAAAATCCAACGCTTTTCTTTTTAAGCTGGCAAACTGGGATCAACTTGCCCACTAAAATGTTGAATTTGTAGCTTTATAACAACTAGATTGACATAAATATAAATGCTACAAAAAAGGAAATAATTTAGTTTCAATAAACTTGCTATTATTCATTCATTCATCCATCCATCCATTTATCCATTTATTTGACTTTTACTGAATACCTACCATGTGCTAGGCACTATGCTTCACATTTGGCGTAGGGAGACAAGACCGCTCCTTAAGGAACTTGTCAGCTATTGGAGGAAAGATGCATGCATAGAGAGATGCACGCAGACAACTTAGGAGGGACTACAGATTATTGTAGAAATACTCTCAGAGCACCTTCCTCCCCGTTAGAGACTTCAGAAAGTAGGAGACTCTTGAGCTGAATTCTGGGACCATATAAAGAGAGCATGAAATAAAGAGTTTTTGAGGCTTAACAAAGAACAGCACGTGCAAAATCAACAAGGAGATCATGGTCAGCTTGAAAAAAAGAAATTCCTTCAGAATATACAAAGGAAATAAACACAAAAGACAAGAGATCAATAGGTGATGAAGATGAAAGCCAGGTAAGGGTGAGAATATGAAGGGCCCCAGAAGACATGCCAAGGAGTTTGGATTTAATTCTATAGGGCCGTAGTTTGCAAAACACATGCCAGAGAAGCCTGGGGTCCTAGGAAGGGAAGGAGGCAGAGTGAAAGGAGTGAGGGAGAGGATGGGCTGTCAGGACTCTGGGTCCTGCAACCCGACTTCAACCACAGTAGCTTTACTACTATGTTTTATATTGGGCCTTCTTAATTTTTAAAATAATTTTGTACTTTGGGATAATTTTAGATTTACAGAACGGTTGCAAAGATAACACAGAGAGTTCCCATAAACCCCTCACCCAGTTTCCCCTAATATTAACCTCTTAAATTACCGTGGCACATCATTTGTTTCAACAAAGAAACCACACTGGTACATTGCTATTGACTCAACTCCCGACTTCATGTGTATTTCACTAGTTTTTCCACTAATGTCCTTTCTCTGCTCCAGAACCCAACCCAAGACACCACATTGCATTTAGTCATCACGTCTTTTTAGTTTCTTTTGGTGTGTGACACTTGCTCACTTTTTCCTTATTACTCATGACATTGACAGTCTTTAGGAATAGTTGCCAGCTGTTTTACAGAATGTCCCTCACTTTGGGTTTGTCTGATGTTTTCCTCATGACTAGACAAGGGTTATGGGTTTGGGGAAGAATACCACAGAGGTAAGGTACACTTTTCATCACGTCATATCAGGGGGCATATGGTATCAACAAGGCATCACTTGTGATGCTAACCTTGATCACGTGGTTAAGGTAGTGTTGACCACATTCCTCCACTGTAAAATTACTATTTTTCCTCTTTACGAGCTCTTTTATTTGGAAGTTAGTCACAAAGTACAGCCCACATTGAAGGGGGAGCTCCACTTTCTGGAGCTGGATACATCTACCTACATTATTTGCAATTCTTCTATAAGGAAGATTCGTCCGTTCTACCCCATTTATTTATTTGTTCAACCATTTATTTAGGATGAACTTACGTACATTTATTTTATACTTTGGGTTGTAATCCAATACCATGTCATCTATTTTGTTGCTCAAATTGTTCCAGCTTTGGTCACTGGGAGCTCTTTTAGGTTGGCTCTTACATCCCTTTGACACATCCCCATCCTTCTGTTTTTTGAGGACTTGACTGTATCAGGCCATATCAGATGCTCCAGGCTTATATTGAATTTTTACTGTCCCAGCCCTAGAACCAGCCATTTCTCCAAGGATCCCTAGTTCTTTTCACTGGAGGATGATATTTAGAAACCAAGATCTGGGTACAGATGTGCTAGTTGCTACTGGAGCATCACTGCCCCCAGGGCCTCTCAGCAGAAGGAGCTGGGAAATATACAGGTATATACACATAGCTACAATTGTTCCAGTATCTGTGCATCTGTATAGATATTAAGCTAGACGTGAGTTCATACTGACTCTTATCCAGTACTAACGGGGTCATTCTAGCTTTCCTTCCCTGCGTATCCACAAATGTCCTGACAGGGAGAATGCTGGCTCTCACCAGCCATCTGCTTATTTGTTCAACTCCAGGATTTGAACCTTCTTCTGAAAACAGATTTCTATTACTTTAGAATAATAGAAAAAAGCTTGAAAATAAACACTGTAAGAGAAGATCATTAAATTATCTAATGTAGAAAAGTGACATAATTATATTTAATTTTTAGAAACATTATTCTGAGACTGAGTGAGAAAAGAATCGGAAGGGGCTGAGACTTGAGGTAAGAAAAGTGTTAGAAAAGATGCTGTGATACTCCCCACAAGATTTTAAGAACCTGAAATAAAACAGCAGCTATGGAAATAGAGAAGAAGGAATCAATCTGAGAGATATTTTCAAAGATTATAGAACTTAAGTGACAAGATGTGGAAAGTGAGAGAGAGAAGAAGTTGGAGATGAATCTGGATTAAGTAATGGGGTGAATATTGTACTTTTTATCTGAGTTAGAAAAGACACAGGGAAGACAAACTTTCAGAAGAAAGTAATTGAGTCTACAGCATTTTAAATGGAATATCCATGTGGACATGCTTCAAAGACCTTCTGAAATGGGGTTCTGGATTTTAAGAGTTGTCTAATCTGTAAAAGTGAATTTTAGGCTCTCAAGGCCAAAAAGAAAGATGGAAAACTGTGGGACTGGATAAAAAGGCCAGGAAGGTGTGAAGAATTAGAAAGAAAAGATAAGGGACAACAGCCTATACAACTTAATATTGAGAGATACATGCTGAATTCTGATATAGCATTATTTCGTATCTATTATCATCACTGGAATTGTTCTGTTTTCACTAAGTCATTTCATGTTTCTTCTGGGCATGCAGGAAGACCATAATTCCCACTATCCCTTGTATTTAGGTGTAAACACATAACTACTTCTAGCCAAAGGAATGTGGATAGCCACATTTCATCCCAGCCCTTAAAATCTCCTGTGGGATCTTGTGGTTACCATGTCTCTTGATTGCATCATTTTCTCTTGTGCTTGATTTAATCTCATGTTGTTTTGTTCATAATGACTCCTAGGCATACAAAAGCCACTGCTAATGTTGCCAGTAAGAGGCCACATCAAGTGACTGACCTGGAAATGAAATTAAAAGCAATTAGGGACTACAAAGGTGGAAAATCAGTGATGGTTATTGCTTACCACTCAGGCATGTCCCATTCTACCGTAGCTACATCTTGAACACCAAAGTGATGTTAAAGGATCTGCTTCATTGAAGGCAACCAGACTAATAAAAATTCAAGAAGGGCCTATATCAAACATGGAGAAACTTCCAATGACCTGGATTGAAGACCAGCTACAGAAGCGTATCCCTCTCAGCACCATGATGATCACAACCAAAGCAAAAAGCTTGTTTGTGATGTTGAAAGAAAAGGTTGGACCCAAATATGATGTTGAATTTACTGCTAGCTCTGGGTGGTTTAAATAATTCAAGAATCATTATTCACACATAACGCAAAAGTGAGTGGTGGCTCTGTGAGTGCTAATGTGAAGGCAGCTGAAGAATTTTTGGAAACTCTAGATAAGCTGATTGTGGAGGAAAATTACTTGCCAGAGCAAATACTCAATATGAATGAGACCTCCCTATTCTAGACACAGATGCCTGAAAGACCTTTCACTCATAAGGAAGCCAAGTCAATGCCAGGTTTCAAGGCTTTCAAGGACAGGATAACAGTCTTGCTCGGGGGCAATGTTGCAGTTAACAAATGGAAACCCTCTGTGATCTGGCACAGTGAGAACCACAGGGCTTTCAAGCATATTAACAAGCACACACTACCAGTGCACTACAGGAGCAGTAAGAAGTCATCGATGACCCAGCTCCTCTTCCAAGATGCCCTCCTGAATTGCTATGCCAGCGAAATGTAGAAGTACCGTCTGGAGAATAACATACCTTTCAAGATTTTGCTTACTGTTGATAATGTTTTTGGACATCTTCCCTTTATTAGTAATCTTCATCCCAATATCAAAGTGGCATTTCTCCGAACACCACCTCTTTGATCCAACCAATGGATTAAGGAGTTACAGCAGCTTTTAAGGTCTACTACCTGAGGAGGACCTTTGCCCAGGCTATTGCTGCAACTGTGGAAGATACTAAGAAGACACTGACGCTATTCTGGAATGATTACAACATCTATGTCTGCATCAAGACCTTGCTTGGGCTTGGGGTGATGTCACTAAGGAGTGTATGAATGGCATCTGGAAGAAGACACTCAAGAAATTCGTCCATGACTTCGAAGAACTTGCCAAGGATGAAGAGATTGTAAAAATCAACAAGGCTGTGGTTGAGACGGCAGACAACTTTACCTTGGGTGTGGATGAGGATGACACTGAGGAGCTTCCAGAGCTGGCTCCTGAGGAACTGACTAATGAGGAGTTGCTGGAACTGGAACAGGAAAGCATAGCTGAAGAGGCAAGAGACAAGGAAACTTCTAGAGAAGACAAAGAAGAGCACCCAAGAAAATCCACAGCGAAGGATTTAGCAGGAGCCTTTGCAGACCTCAACGACCTCTTTACAAAGTTTGAAAACATGGACCCCAACACCAAAAGGTTTCTTTAATAGAGACATGGTGCATTATCTGCTTACTAGAAAATCTATGAAGAATAAAAAGCAGCAAACCACCATGGACATATTTCTGAAAAGAGTGACACGTCCTCAAGAAGAGCTTCAGGCACATCCATCAGGAGGCATTCCAGAAGAAGGCATCGCTATAATAGGAGATGAGAGCTCTTTGTGCCTGATTGCCCTTGAAGACCTTCCAGTGGGACAAGATGTGGAAGTGGAAGACAGTGATATTAACGATCCTGATCCTGTGTAGGCCCAGCCTAACGTGTGTGTTTGTGTCTTAGTTTTTAACAAAAAAAGTTTAAGAAGTAAAAAGAAAATAATTTTTTTTTAAATAGGAAAAAGCTTATAGAATAAGGATATAAAGACAGAAAATATTTTTGTACAGCTGTTCAGTGTGTTTTGGTTTTAAGCTAAGTGTTATTACAAAAGTAAAAAAGTTAAAAAAATAAAAAAGTTTATAAAGTAGAAAAGTTTCAGCAAGCTAAAATTAATTTATTGGAGAAATAAAAATATTTTTTATAAATGTAGTGTAGCCTAAGGGTACAATGTTGATGAAGTCTACAGTAGTGTAATGTCCTAGGCTTCACATTCACTCACCACTCACTCACTGACTCACCCAGAACAACTTTAGTCTGGCAAGCTCCTTTCATGGTAAGTGCCCTATACACTTTTTAGCTTTTATATCATATTTTTATTGTACCTTTTCTATGTTTAGATATGTATAGATACACACTTATCATTGTGTTACAGTTGCCTACAGTATTCAGTACAGTAACATGGTATACAGGTTTGTAGCATAAGAGCAATAGGCTATACCATATAGCCTCGGTGTGTAGTGGACTATACCATCTAGGTTTGTGCAAGTGCGTTCTATGATGTTCACACAATGCTGAAATCACCTAAAGATGCATTTGTCAGAACATATCCCTGTTGTTAAGCAACATATAACTATATAGGAGGTTTGAGCCACTACAATAAAATAAGAAAAAGAAATAAAGCATAAAAGTTGGAAAGAAACAAAACTGTCTTTATGAGTATATTTTATATAAAAAAAATCCTATGAAATCTACCAAATGATGATTATAACTAGAATTCTATGATTAGATTAGAACTAAAATTGAATGATTAGAACTAGAATTATAGAGATAATTCACATACCATATATTTCACCTTTTTAAAGTGTACAGTTCAATGTTTTTTGGTATATTCACAAGGTTGTGCAACCATCACCCAATTCCACAATATTTTTATCATCCCCCCAAAAAAGTCTGTACCTATTAGCAATCACTCCCCACTCCCCTCAGTCCCTGACACTACTAATCTACTTCCTGTCTCCATAAAGTCACCTATTCTGCACATTTTATATAAATGGAATTATATAATATGTGGACTTTCGTGTTTGGTTTCTTTCACTTAGCATAATGTTTACAAGGTTCATCCACATTATAGCTTGTATCTGTATTTCATTCCCTTTTCTGATAAAATAATATTCCATTGCATGTAAATACATTTTATTATCCATTCATCAGTTGGTCGATATTTGGGTTTTCTATACTTTTGACCATTAGCAATAATATTACTATGAACATTTGGGTACAAGTTTTTGTATGAACATGTATTTTCAATTCTCTTGGGTCTATACCTAACAGTAGAACTGCATGGTCAACTGGTAATTCTATGATTAACTGTTTGAGGAAATGCCAAACTGTTTTCCAAAGTAGCTGCAGCATTTTACATTCCTATCAAAATGTATGAGGGTTCCAAATTCTCTGCATCCTTGCCAATGCTTATTATTGCCTGTCTTTTATATTACAGTAATCCAAGTGAGTGTGAAGTGGTAGCCCATTGTGGTTTTTATTTGCATTTTCCTGATGAATAATGATGTTGAGCATCTTTTCATGTGCTTATTGGCCATTTGTAGATCTTCTTTGGAGAAATGTGTTATTCAGATCTTTTCCTCATTGTTTAATTGGGTTATCTTTTTGGTCTTGAGTTGTAAGAGTTCTTTATACATTCTAGATACTAGACCTTTACCATATACAAAATTTGCAAATATTTTCTCACATCTTGTAGGTTTTCTTTTCACTTTCTTGATAGTGTCCTTTGAAGCATGAAAGTTTTTAATTATGATAAAGTTTAATTTATCTATTTTTCTTTTTGTTGTTCATGCTTTTGATGTTATATCCAAAAACTATTGTCTAAGCCAAGGTCATAAAAATTTATACTTATGGTTCCTTATAAAAGTTTTGCAGTTTTAGCTCTTACATTTAAGTCTTTGATCCATTTTGAGTTAATTTTTATATATGGTGTAAGGGTCCAAATTCACTGCTTTGCATGCGGAAATCTCATTGTCCCAGCTCTATTTGTTGAAAAGACTATTCTTGCCCCCATTGAATCTTCTTGGCACCATTCCTACATATCAATTGACCATAGATGTGTGGGTTTATTTCTGGACTCTCAATTCTATCCCATTGATCTATCTGTCTATCATTATGCCAGTACCAAACAGTCTTGATTACTGTAGTTTTGTAGTAAGCTTTGAAATCTGGAGTGAGTCCTCTAACATTGTTCTTTTGCAAGACTGTTTGGCTATTCTGGGTCTCTTGTACTCCATATGAAGTTTAGCATCATCTTGTAAATTTCTCCTTAAAAGCCAGCTTAGATTTTTATAGGGATTACACTGATCTGTAGATAAATTTGAGGAGCTTTGCCACCTTAACAACATTAACTCTTCCAAGAACATGTGTTGTCTCCTCATTTATTTAGGTCATCTTTAATTTCTTTCAACAATGTTTTGTAGTTTGCAGTGTACATGTCTTGCTTTTCTTTTGTTAATTTATTCCTAAGTATTTTATTATTTTTGATGCCATTTTAAAGATTGGCACCTGAGCTAACAACTGTTGCCAATCTTTTTTCTTTTTTTCTGCTTTTTCTCCTCAAATCCCCCCAGCATATAGTTGTATATTCTAGTTGTGGGTCCTTCTAGTTGCAGCAGGTGGGACGCTGCCACAGCATGGCCTGATGAGCAGTGCCACGTCCGCGCCCAGGATCTGAACCAATGAAACCCTGGGCTGCTGAAGCAGAGCATGCAAACTTAACCACTTGGCCACAGGGCCAGCCTCTGATGCCATTTTAAATGGAATTGTTTTCTTAATTTCATTTTTAGATTGCTCATTGCTCATGTATAGAAATATAACTGGTTTAGTATACATACTGATCTATCCTGCAACCTCACTGAATTCATTTATTAGCTCTAATAGTTATTTTGTGAATTCCTTAGGATTTTCTATATAGAAGACTGTGTCATCTATAAATAGAGTTTGTTATTTGTCCCTTTCCAATCTAGATGCCGTTCACTTCTTTTTCTTGCCTAACTGCCTTGGCTAGAACCTCCAGTATATTATTGAATAGAAGCGGCAAGAGCAGACATCTTTGTCTTTTTCCTGGTCATAGGTGGGAAACTTTCAGTCTTTCACCAATAAGCATAATGTTAGCTGTGGATTTTTCATAGATATCCTTTATCAGGTTGTGAAAGTTTCTTTATATTTGTAGTTTGTCAAATACTTTTATTATGAAAGACACTTTGTCAAATGTTCTTTCTGCATCCGTTGAGGTGATCATATGATTTTTGTCCTTTATTCTATTAATATGGTATCTTACATTAGTTAATTTTCAAGTGTTGTACTAACCTTGCATTCCTTAGATAAATCTTACTTGGTCGTGGTGTAGAATCCTCTTTATGTGTTGTAGTATTTGATTTGTTAGTATTTTGTTGACGATTTTCACCTATATTCATAAAGAATATTAGTCTGTAGACTTCTTATAATGTATTTGATTTTGGTATCAGGAAAATACTACAATTGTAGTTTTACATATTACCAGGAAACAATTGAAAAATAAATTTAAATTCCACCTAAAATATTACAAATACATAAAATTCATAGTAATAAATGAAATGGAGCATGCAAGAATTTTATACTAAAAACTACAAAATACTGCTGAGAGATATTAAATACGACCTATATTATTGGAAAGAGAGTGTATGTTTATGGATTAGAAGGGTCAATATTGATAAGATGTCAATTCTTTCCAAATTGAGCCCTAGATTCAACATATTCCGAATCATCTCACTAAGCTGATTATTTTTAGAAACTAGCGAACTAATTCTAAAATATATATAAAATTTCTGGAAAACTAGGATATCTAAACCAATCTTATGAAAGTACACAAAGATAGAGGGCTTTTGAAGACTTACTACAAAGCTATAGAAATCAATAGAGTGTGGTATCAGCACAAAGAACAACAAAATCAATGGAACAGAGAATTCAGAAACAGATGCACACTTACATGGTCATTTGATATTTGAGAACAACACTAAGGTATTCCAATAGGGAAAGAAAAGTCTTTTCAACAAATAGTGCAGGAAAAATTAAATATCCTATATAGAAAATAATAAACCCAACTCTGACCTCACATAAAACATAAAAATTAATTCAATATGGATCATAAATCTAAACACAAAAGCTAAAACTCTAAAGCTTTTCAAAGAAACCATAGAATATTGTTTTCTGACTTGGGGATAAGCTTAGCTTAGGATACAAAAGACAATAACCATGAAAAAAAACCCCAATAAGTTATACTCCAAAAATTAAAACTTCTGCTCATCAAAAGACATCATTAAGAGAATGAATAGGCAAGCAATAGATTAGAATTGGAAGGAAATAGTTGCAAATCAAATATCTGATGAAATGTTGGACACATATATAACTTATACCTCAATAATAAAAATACAGCCCAATATAAAGATGGGCAAATGATTTAATGGATAATTTACAAAGGAAAATCTATGGATGGCCAGTAAGCAAATGAAGAAGATTTCGACACATTAGTCATCAAGGAGAATGCATATTGGATCACAATGAAATATCACTGAAAACCCACCAGAATGGCTAAAATTAAAAAGACTGACAACACCAAATGTTGCTGAAGACGTGGCACAACTAAAACTATCATATATTGTTGGTGGGGATGTAAAATGTTGCAACTACTTTGGACAAAGTTCTGGCAATTTCCTCTAAAACTGAATATACACCTACCTATCAATAAAATTCCACTCTTAGATATTGAATAGACATGAAAGTCTATGTTCACAAAAAGACTGGTTCAAGAATGTTCATAGCAACTTCATTCATAACAGTCAGAGCCTAGAAAGAGCCCAGGTGTCCATCAATAGAAGAATGGATAAACAAACTGTGGTATATTCATACCATAGAATATCACTCAGCAAGAAATAGAAATGAACTACTGATAAACTAACACACAGATTAATCTCAAAAATATTATACTATGTGAAAGAAACTTGACACAAAAGCGTATGCAGTGTATGATTCTATTTATATGAAGTTCTAGAACTAGAATTGATTTACTCAGGGTTGGGGAGGATTTGCTGGGAAAGGGTATGAGGGATCCTTCTGGGGTGAAATAGATTTGGGTGGCACAGGTATATACCTTTGTCGGAACTCATGGAAATGTACACTTATGATATGTGTATTTTATGTAACTATATATGTAAATTTTAGCCCCAATTTTTTACTTAAGAAAATCATAAACTTTGAATTCTAGTAATGATACATATGCCAAAGCACGTAGGGGGAGTTGTAGTGATGTCTACAACTTACTTTGAAATGTGTCCAAAAATAAGAAGGATTCATAGATGGGTGGGGGGATGCAATGACACATTTCACAGTAAATAACAAATAAAAGGAAAAAAATTAAAAGAGAAAAAGAAGAAAGCAATTTCAACTACGGAAGTTATTAGCCGTGTGAACTTGGCAAGGTATTTAAGTAATCTAAGTCTAAATTTCCTAATTTATAATATGTAAATGATAAATAATACTTGCTCTACAGGATTGTTAAGGGACTATACTTGCTAAAATATGTAAAGTACAGTTCCTGGTATAAATAAACACTGAGTAAATGTTTTAGCTCCTACTTTAGTGAGGGTGGCCATGAACCCACAAAAATGAACTGTCTCAGAAACAGAAGAAGAGGACAATGTTTGCACTCTTTGTTAAAGCAGTTGTTATGTTTGATGCATAGATAAAATTAGATTCACTGTGGGTTTTTTTTTTTTCTATGCGTGAATGTCATTTATTAGGACCCCTAAGTGAATGAGCTAGTAGAAAGGAAATATTATATTTTCAAAACCCACAAAGCATATTTTTAGAAATGGTATTTCCTTGACTTTCATTCCAGGAAAATACTAACACACGGCATGGAGCATGCTGGGCCCAGAAAAGAAGGCCAGCCAGATGCCACAGCAATAAATAGAGTGGGCCCTGGAGAGGAAAGCAAAATAAGAACGTGTAGCCTTATGTCTCCGAGACCCTTCCCATCTGGTATTCAGCCCACTGAAGCCATGAGACTTTTGGAAATTCACCTTTGTAGGCCACCTTTCATTAATTTTCTTATTTATTTGTTTAGCAAACATTTAAATCACAGCCTACTATGGGCAAAGTTCCAGGCATGCCCTCCAGGACCCAAGCAAAATGAAATTGGGTAAGGTAACTTTAGGGAAAAAAAGTTCTAAGGGCAGTATAACAAGAGGTTAAACACCATTTACATCCTGCCACCTCCTTTTACAATACTCATTTTAAAAATACAATTTTAGCATCTTCCATCAATAGATTAAGCAAAGACATATTTTCACAGATGACTGGAATTCTCAGAGGAAAAAAGGCAGCATCTTTTATGTGGGTTATGTCTCACTTTGCTGAGAAGTGCATAAGTAAAAATAAGTTTTTATAAATTGCATTTTATATAGTGCTTACAAGTATTATCATTTTCATAAATAGATATTTTAAATGCAAGTGGAATTTCTTAACGTGATATCTTTTATCTTCAATTTAGTGATGTTTCTGATAAGAAAATTGAGCTCTAGAATGTTGAAAATTGTTCCATTCTATTGTGACTGCTGTCCTTTGGGTTGTCAAATATATACATATTTGTGATAATTCTAAGAAACTGTGATTAATGGATTTTTATCCAGGGTTTTAAAACAACAAAAAATTATTTTATATTAAAGGAAAAGTACATTCCATTCCCTTAGCTCATCTTTATTTTGGGATTATATATTTGCTGCTAAGATTTAGGGTGGAATTTCTAACAGTGATGGCATTGTTCAGTAAAGAACAGTCCTTTGTGTGTGTGAGAAATTTCAAATGAATGGAAAGGGTCTCAGACATTTTATCTGGAAAACTTTCGCCTATAGTATTTATTCAAATGTTGTCCATATTTTCAGGAGAGAATTTAGAAAAATGTCTTTCTCATAAAAATATGTCATTCCCTTGTGTCTCTTTGAAAAGGAACTCCTTCTCCTGCTTCCAGCACGCATACACACAAACCCTAGGCTATCAGAAGGAGCTAAAGATAAAATTAAAGAAACGCTGGCTGCATGCCAAATTCTGGGATAAAAGAGAAGAGGAAGCTGGTGGGCAATCACCTCTCCTCGCCCTTATCTCTTCCTCCCACTTATCTCTCCCGAGTGAGGAGGTTTGGGATGTCCGAACTCTATGACCTCTTCCTTGAGTGGAGACGCAAGCTGTGAGGCAGGTGCCCTGCACTTTAATGTCTTATTATTCTTTCCCTTGAGTGAAAGCTTACTGTTAAGAGAAAATAAAATATTATATGTAAACAAAAATACTCATTCACTTGGAAATCATTTTTCTGGGTTTCACCACCAATTCACTTGTAATTTTAAAACACCCGCTCAATTTAAATAGTAACAAATTTGTCAAAGAAGTATATTAGGAGACATATTCAAATAAAGTTTACCACTGACTTCAGGTGAATCTACTGTTTTCTAAGTTAATATAAGTTGCTTAGGATGGTCAAAAGCCAAACTTCTATAATTCCTTCCAGAGTGGATCATCTCAGAGTAAAATTATTAGGGGAAAGTTAGGGATTCATGAAGCAGGAGAGAGAGGATTTCTGTTGGTGGTGGTGGTGGTGTTGAGGTTTTTATTAGCCACAAGCTTATATTACTGTATTTACTTGAGAGTGTACAACTGTCCTTGAAAGGAAACATCACATAATTCCAAGAAGTGTGTTCTCTCTAGTTCACTCAAATTAGTGAGGCTTCCCTATATTAATTTTGTCTCTTTCACAAGCATCCTTGAGATTCTTTATCCTTAATTATTTACATCTGTGTCTCAAGTATTAAGAGCACACTTGAAAATTATGATTTTTCTAGGTTTCTAATACTTATTAGCTTTGTTGACTGCCTAGACCTGTTAACCTAATTTTGTAACACTTTTGGGAAAAATTCATTGCTTATCTTTAAATTTTTCATAGCTGTTTCTGGATTAAAGAATCCAAATTCAGTTTTAATTTGCTCAGAATAAATTTGCTGATCCTCTAATCTGAATTAAAAACCACACTTATTTTATTTTTATTTTTTTGGTGAGGAAGATTGGCCCTAAGCTAATTATCTGTGCCAATCTTCCTCTATTTTGTATGTAGGACACTGTCACAGCATGGCTTGATGAGCAGTGTGTAGGTCTACACCTGGGATCTGAACCTGCAAACTCTGGGCTGCCAAAGTGGAGTGTGTGAACTTAACCACTACGCCACTGGCCAGCCCCCACACTTATTTTTTCACTCTTCTCCATTCCATTTCAAATTTTAACAGATACTTTCTCAAATTATATTTGAAAAACTTAGAATCCAACATCACCACCAATCTTTCTTCTGCCAAGCCATCAGTGGGCTAATTATTTCTTGCTATTGTAGTTGAAATTCTATGGACCCTGATATAAAGGGGAAAAAAAAGTAGAAGGATGACAGTAAGCCTATCACTGGACACATTTCCTCATTTTCCATTGCAGCTTGGTCTTCTTGGCTGGCATTAGAACCCAGCTGCTCCACTCCAGCTCCCGAGAGAATGGGTCTGCAGAAGAGGGGAGAGGAAGACAAGGAATGCTGCAGATCCGGTAATAACTCAATGGAACAACTTGGAGGCAGACAGATGGATAGAGTAGCTCTTTGGTTTTCTAAAGTAAAATACAGCAGAAATAAAGAGAGTACAATTTGTGGGAATTCTACCACACTTATCAAGAGATACGCCAAATGAGAACTCAAGGCCGTATGCAGATCTATCATTATGAATGATACTGATAAAAATCATACATTTACTATTAGAAAATAGCACTAATAATCTCATATGGGGAATATTAATACTACCAGAACAAATTCTCCTTAAAAACATATGTGAGCTAAGATTGAAAAGCACTTCCCTGCTGACTCTGGACACACAGGAAAGCCTGAGTAGGATGAGAGTGACCAGCGGAGGGACTATTGGTAATGTGTGCAAGAATTCTGACAGAAACTCAATTTTCTGAGGACTTACACTCAGTTACAAAAGTCTGCTGAAAACTAAACTTGGCACAAGCCTTAGCTTAGTAGAACTCCATCAAACGCAATAAAAATAAAGATTAAGGAGGAAAAAATCACACAAACTTGCTTTCAGAAAAGACCAGAGCATTGCTTGCAAGGGAGACCAAAAGAAATTCTCAATACTTATTAATCTTTTCATATAGAAAATTACATTTGGCAAGTAGTAAGATCTCTTACAGTCTAATAATTTCCAGTATCTTGAAGGGGATAAATAATTTAAAATAGTGAGAATTGAACCCAGGAAAGGCTCTGTCAGGTCTAGAAATAATTGCTTTTACTCTTGAATTTTTCAAAGTTGCATTTTTCTACTGGTGTCACTTGGCTCAGCCCACAATCATACATAAAAATATAATTAACCAAAAAAATCTTCTCTCTCTTAGAATAACAAAACAGAACAGAATTTGAGAATAGTTTCAGATATAAAGCTCTTAAAATTTTAAGGGAGTGGACACTTTTTTAGAGCCCCAAGCAATCTGGGAACCCTAAACAGACTTGCATTTCAATGACTCTTGAGAATTGATGCTCTCAGTTAACTCTGAACTTTCATTTGTTTTTAGACCTCTGTTTTCAATCACAGGAGGTCTAAATGTTGAAGGTAAGAGTTCTAGTAGATGAAAGATGATTGCTGGGACCCGCTAAAATACCTCCAAGTCAAATGACCATGTAGCTTCTACAAATATTTATTACTGTAACCTCCACAAATATTTATTACTTTGTTTATTCATTCAATCACTCAACAAAGATTTATTTAGCACCTGCTAGGCAAAACACTCACAAAACACCCTTAAAACCTACTGTAGTACAAATATATATTCATTTGAGGATTTTTGATAGCTTTCACTTTTTGGAGGCACCAGACGCTAAACAAACATTCAACTTGAGACAGATCTTGAAATCTTTAACATCGTACCTAATTTTTTAAAATCATGCACATTTTTCTAACATTATTATGAAGCCAAGAGACAAAAGAAAATTTTTCCTTGGTCTAATGGAAGAGAAAAGGCCTCCAAAACTAGCTGACCTCTGAGATGATGAAGTGTAAAAAATCATGCAAATGTATTGTAAAAAGTATCTCTCAGACACACAAGTGAACCTCAGAGACTAAGGACTGGAATTAATCCCTTCTTTCATCTTTCATTCTCTTCTTTGCCTTTGTTCTATTTCTTTTGTCTTTTCTCACTATTTAGACACAATTATACTTTGCTGGGACGGAAGTGGTAAAGCCACATTGGAAACCACTTGCAGGAAAAATCAGTAGAAAAGGACAGAGGGACATCTAACAGTAATAAGAAAATGAAGTAGAAAACTTTGTTGACAAGAAGGAAATGAAAGATTTTGTAGTACAAGTTAAGGAATAAATATTGCCCAATTGCCTATTCTGTGGCAGGCAAGATATAGCAGTAGCACACAATAAACCTGTATGTCTACCATGAGTGATGAGATGGATGCAGGAAGACGGTGGTCCAGAAAAAAAAGACTAGTAAATGTTGTGTTATGAGAAGGTAGATATGCTTTATTAGTGGAAGACTACACAACAATTAACTACTATGAGTGAGCCAGATGTTATATTAACAAATTCTTCTAAAAAAAAACAATGTTGATGAAAAATAAGTTACAAAGGTATAGATTCAGTATGATCTCATCTATGTAAATTTAAAAACAGTGTTCCATATATAGAGACACAGACTTAGTTACGGAAATATATAGGTATATATCCATGACTAATATATAACATAATATTATATAAAGGGAATAATATACAACCATCTTGTTATAGTTATGTTACTTACAGGGATGGATGAAGAGGAAGGATGGTGATTTTTTTTAACTTTAAAAACTAGAAATTGAAAGCAAATATGATAGTATCAACATTTTAAAATACAGGGTAGATACACAGTGTTTCTTATTTTCTACAGGTTTAAACTACTTCATAATCAAAATTAATATAATTTTAAAATTTTGTTGTTTAAAAGAAGAATGCTGTAGAAATTTAGGCAATTAGAAGGAGCTGTTCCAATAAGCCCAATTTTTTTCACTTTTGGGCCCAGAACATACAAAGCTGATTATTGTCCATCTTTAGCAAGAGCAACAATGAGAGGGAATATAGAAGAAAAGACTGTCGTTGATATGAGAAGTCAGTGGCACTTTTGGAAAATGGATGGTCATTTTCAGATGGAAGTGAATTATCTGGACATAATTATATTGAATCCACTGGCTTTAAAACAGTGTTTCCACTCATAACTATCTACATAGGTTATTCTTTTCCTTGCTGACAGGGTGTGAATTTGAGTTTCAAGGAACACAGTTAATGGATGCCACATTTTCATTGTTGCTAAAAATGTATAATTAGAGTCTGCATTTTGGAATAACAATTTATATACTTAATGTATTGATTAGCTGTGCAAGACTACATTTGACTTTTTTTTAACCCCTGACAAAGACCTCCTTTTCTTTCAAAACTGCCATTAAACATTTTCTAATGTAATTCCACTGGGTGCCAGGGCACTCTAGCAGAAAGAGAACCCACAAACATTTTATTAACTTTGGACGGTATGCAATTCTTAGAATCAACAGCAAGGAACCAGAGGGTTTTTATTTTTTTTAAATTGTAGTGGTAAATAAGCCTGAAACATTTCACTAGTGAGGCAAGAGTCACTTGAGATATATTGCTAAATATGAGGGGTGGCAATATATCACAGACACAAGTGGTGTTACCCAGCACACATTTTTCTGAAAAAGTAGTCTCCACACATGAAGATTAGATATATACCCACAATAAGAGGCCATATTGACCTATAATTTTCAATATTACATCCTTGTATTTTTTATTATATGCTATTTTTCAACTTGTAGAAGAACGTGGTCTCATAAAGCTAATATTTATTCTCCCATGTTTATAGAGCTAGTAGTGCATTTCAGGAAATGAGAAACTCTGAGAAGTCAAATATAACTTGGTGTCCTGTGCACAAAAGAAGACAGGACAAGAAAATCACCATGTTTAAAAAAATCTGGCTCAGGAACTCAGTCGTAAAGCTTTAAATAATGAAATAACACAAGATAAGAGAAGCCTTTGATGTTATTATTTCTCTCTCCATAAATGCAGCCTTTTTACAGATGATAAATCTTATCATGTAGGACTCTTCATTTTACTAGAAAGCAAAGAGTCCTTTAGTTCAGTTCCCATATTCAACTCTGCACTTACCGTATTTTGTGGAAGCTAAGGCAGGTATTAAGTGTAGTCCACTACAACAACGGAGATACCCCTACTTAGAATAGTGTCTAAGCCACGAACTCTTCTCATTTTGTTATTAAGTAACTTCTGTACCAGGGAATTCCATGGAAGTGTTGTACCTGTGTTAGGGCAAAGGTCTCAAGAGATCAGAGCCTTAACAAAGCTTTTCAGGAGAAATTTCCCAAAGCTCAATTGCTTCTAAGTCTTTTCCTTTTATTTAATAACTTTACATGAGACCTTGGAAGAATCTGGAGAAAGAAAAGTCATCAAGTCATTTCCCCATTCTCTGTATGAGTGAAGAATGAAGCGGCGGCCACCGACAGGTAAGTGAGGAAGAAGAAGAAACATTGATGGAGGATAGCATGGTGGCGACGCAAGGGATATGGGGGCTGGAGAGAGTTTCAACTGCAATCAAGTGCCCTTTGAGCTCCCCATAAACTGGTCCTCCAATTTCTGAGGGAGCCTGTGTCATGGAGTAGAGCTGAAATAGGGTGCATGGTGAAAAGCCAGAGAAAAAATACTCCTTTGTTAATTACCTTTCTCAGGCTTCCCTCAGATTTCAGATTTTCTACCCCTGCCTCTCACAGTGACTGACCTGATATCTTTGCAACATCAGCCCCAACACGTCTCTGGGGTCCAGGCCCTGTCTTTTCCCTAAATTCCCACAGCTGTCCTCTCTCTTCTATTTTCCTGTTCTGAGTTTTGATATTACCTTTCCCATATCAAACAACAGTGATCTTTAAACACCAAACTGAAATTCTGGTTCTCCAAAAGAGCATCCATATATGCATGTTAGTGTGTTTCTAGACAGCTGAAAAAAAAGGTAAGCCCAGAGAACTGTGATAGAGTGGGAAAAGAAGGGTACTCAGAGTTAAAAACTAGGGTCCAAGTCCAGCTCCTCCCTTCACTCAGTTCTGCCAATTTCAGCATCCTCAGCTCTAAGTGAGGAGTTTGTAATCTGGGCAGTCCTGGTCCTCGTCTGCTGGGAAATGTAAAGCAAGTGTAAAGCTGGTTATTACACCGATGGGGGAATGGGAGAGCCACTGTCGTTGGTTCCTGGGAACCGGGGCTATTAACCATTCTAAAAGGCATGGAACAATCTTGCATCCTGAAGAACTGTGCCCCTTAAAATGTCAATAGTGGACCCATTGAGAAACGCCAATAGAAGACTTTTAACACTCCTGCAATCAGTCTGGACTTTTAAACTCAAGTGGAATGTAAAGAACTTAAGAGACTCGGAAAAGAATTGTGAGGATAAGCAAATTTTGGGATTATACAATTTCATGGGGAAAGTTAAAAAAAAAATAAAGCATTATTGCTCCTGAAGACAAAAAAGGATGACTTGAGAACTGATTCTGTGATGATACAGGAGGACTCCGACCAATAAATTCTCTCTCTCCACGGAAGAAGAAAGAAATTGCCATGATAGGAGGTCAGGAATTACTTAGGCTTTCTTGACAACAAGGTTTCTAAGAAAGGAGACTCTATATTGGGCTTCAAAATGAAAATGGATACCTAGGTAAGAAGGTTTGAAAACAAATAGATTCTCATTGATTTCAGTCAGTTCAAGAGAGATCTTGCTTGTAGACTAGGGAGGAACATTTAGGTAACTTCTCAAGTCCTTTCCATCACTTCTGTTTCTATGGAGACACTTATTAGGTTTCTACACACTACAACATTCCTGCCAAATTGACAGACTGGAGAGCTGAAGATGGAGGCACAACCTCCCATTCATCCTCTCCCCCCATATACACCATATGCCTGGCACTTCAAAGTGAGTCAGTCATGAGGCCAAACAACAAAGGGTGCAGTGGGAAAACTGGAATCTAGCCCAGCACTGCAGAGAAATCTACTTTGATTTCTCAGGAGAAATAAAAGAAAAAAAAAAAAAAGCCATAGTAAAGGGCTATTAGGGGCGAAAACATCTGTCACCGTGGACAGAATAAAAGTCCAACCAAATGAAATAAATGCCTGTGGAAAAAGATGTGTCCTGCTAGGGAAAGCGCTGTGTTCCTTCTCCTTTGCTCTTCATTTAGTTTTTGTCCACTCAATACACCAAGCTTTATCCTCTCTCTGGTTTATTTTTCCATCTATGAAAGATGCATGGATTGAGTTTAGCCCTTGGATAGGTCTTTGTCAGAAAGTACTTTCAAAATAAAAGTGTTTTGCTTGGTACTATCTCAACAGAGAAACACATACTTCCAAAATAAAATGCCCGCTTTGCTAGCAAGCTTTTTCCTCGAGTAAGCAACAACATTGTTAGTAATTTTTCAAGCAGTTAATATACACACATTAAAAAACAACAACAACCCTGTTCTATCATTATAAATCATAAGGGTGAGTACCCCTGGGTAGAAGTAAATGAAAACATTCTGGCCACTGAGACTTTATAATTTGAGAAATGTCATAATGATAATACTAGTTGATATTGACAAATGCAGTTTTGATTTTCAGTGTTTCAAAATATAATTTATACACAAGGTCTTAACTAACTGAAAGTACTTAACAAAATCTGATATATGTAGACACTCAATATAAATTTACTGAATCTATTCAGTTAGAATTTACGAACACAGAAATAAAATTTGTGTTAAGCCAATGTGGGGATATTTATTTCTAATACCCTTGTAACATCCCATAGAGCATACGATAATAAGTATGAGAAGTAGCATATCAAATTTCTTTTCATTTATAGCTATCTCCCAATGAAATCAAAGGATTATAACCTGTGCATAATCTACTTCCAGAGTTTTTATTACAATAGAGTATGACTACCCTTTTTTAAAATGTCCCTCAAAATTAATAACATCTTCAGTGAGAAAAATGGAAAAATTAACACAAACCTTAAGACCTCCAGAAGATCAGAAGACAAATGTGTTCTTTGGGGACTTGACTGAAACAACGTATTCACAAAAATATTTTAAATAGAAGCTGTTTACAAAGGAAGTCCCATGGAAGACAGTGCGGCTTTGACATGCCAGATGCTTCTGGAAGGAAAGAAAAGCACACCATTAGGAAGTGCCCCAAGTACCACTACTGCCAGTCCCAGACACTGTGGTCAGAAAGTGCTGTATTTGCACCTACTGGTATTATTAAAGTAACGGTATTCATTTCTGTTAATTTTGTACCCCTAAATCTTCTTACTCATAAATGGCAGGGTGGGACAGTCACCTTTCAGCACTGCGTTTAGAAATTTCTAAAAGTCAGGAATATTTTATAACTAAGCACACTCTGCTTTCCCCTTTATCTAAACAGACTATCTTAGCAAGACTGAGGAACTGTGGACAGAGTATGAGCAGGAACGCAGCAACCCTCGCATTTCCTGAGCGACCCCCAGCTGTGAGGCACTGTGCAAGGGGCTTCATAGATATGGGCTCTCTAATCTGAATGACGGCCCTGCATTTGGAGAGCACTGGCCCCATTTTGCAGATGAGAAAACTAAAGCACAGACTCCTGAGGCCAGACTTAGGACCTGGTCTATCGAAGCCCAAAGGCCTCAGGGCTGGCTCTTACCCCCATTTCACTCTGTGGCCTGTGTGTTTTAGAAAAATATTCCACAAACAGGATTGATAAGAGAATAGATAATGCTGCAATATACTAACCTAATTCAAATATTGCTAAATTAAATAAGAAATTTTCTTTCCTAACTTGCTTTAGTTTTATATCAAAAATTGTCTTGAATGGTCAGGACCCCAAAGCAACACAGACACTTAGCTTTAAGCCATGCAAATTTTCTCTCACCTTTCTTCCTTATGCAAAGAGAGAGAACTCACTGGAAGCCCAGTAGTCCCCTTGTGTTATGGGGCAGGTCTGTGTGCTGTACTACATCAAGGATAGCAGCTCAAACGTCTCAACTTTCTCTGATCCCCGCGTGACCCACAGTTCCCTTGCTGTCCCGGTGAAAAAGAACATCATCTTTCCCTAAGGGTTTTCCTGATGCAATTAGGAATGGAGCCCACATCTGTGGATTTCTCTGAGTGACACTACAGTATCTTTTCATGGCTGTGTCCATCTTAACAGCTGAGGGTGACTGAGCAGGGCTTGGCAGGGCTCCATCCAGATTTCTCCTCTCAGTTTTAGTTAAATATCTACATGTTTGGGGTCGTTCCAGTGCCAACACAGAGAGCCCCACAGCTGACCCTCCACCAGCTGTCCCAGCAACCACTTTGACAGCATTTCAGGATCACCGCCCACCAACTAAACACTTCAAAATTCCCCTGTAAGTTCATGCTTTTAATGCCACAGACTTCTGTTTGAGTCTTGGAACTTGTAGCTCATAGCCACACTGCACTTGAGACGCTCCTCTGAAAGGCTAGAGAAGGATGGAGCAGGAAGGTCATACATAAATAAAATAAATAAATATTTAACAAGTTATTTAATTTTTTAAAGATTGGCACCTCGGCTAACATCTGTTGCCAATCTTTTTTGTCCCCCTTCTTCTTCTCCCCAAAGCTCCCCGGTACATAGTCGTATATTCTACTTGTACGTCCTTCTGGTTGTGCCATGTGGGATGCCGCCCCAGCATGGCCTGACAAGCGGTGCTATGTCGGCACCCAGGATCCAAACTGGTGAATCCCTGGGCCGCCAAAGCGGAGCACGTGAACTTAGCTACTCAGCCACAAGGCAGCCCCTATTTTATTTTATTCTTGGCAACCATAGCTTAAGTCATGAATAAAGTAGAAGCGAAAAACTATTGGTAGCATTTTCAGAGTTCTGCAGGACTGGGGACTGCAATTATTACATGGGGAAAAAAAAGAAAAAAGAAGAGAGCCAAACAGAGCCGGTCCATCTTTGCATAAAACAAAGAGGAGGAACTTGACAAAGAAGGGGGAGAAAGTATTTGAACCATAGAATCAACCCCAAATGACAGGAATACAAAATAAATAGAAACTCTTCCTAAAACCTCATATACTAGCATTCTGTTTTCTTCACGCCCCTTAAAAGCATATGTCCAAAATTGTACACCCCATTTCCCATAAAATCTCAATGGCAATTTTCGAGTATTCACTCAGCCACTATTTATTGCCTACTTAAGAGTCAATCAGTAAGTCGGATAATTCCAGGAATACTGAAATAAGATAGTCTTCCCTCAAGCATTTTATTGCCTTGAGGGGGAGACAACTAGGATGTCAAAAATTGTAAGAAGGTGGTACTAATAAGAATTTGAAAGAATGGGGTCTGGACCAGACTGCCTGGGGATGTTCCTGCTTCATCGCTTACTAGCTGTATGACCTGGGGCAAGGTACTTAAACTCCTTAACCTCAGCTTCCTCATCTGCAAAATGCAGAAATGAGATACTTCCCAGGCAAGCTGTTGTGAGCACTAAGTAAGATAACCCATATAAAGTGCTCGGCACAATGAGTGGCACATAGTAAGAACTCATCAAAATGTTAGGCAGAAGTAGTAGCATTGTTATATAACAGAGCATGATGACATCAGTGAGGCAACAAGTGCTCCGAAGCTTTGGAAATTTGGAGATCCTCTGTGTTGGAGATGAGAGGACTCAAGAAGGCTTCAGTGAGGAAGGTAGAACTCAAGATCATCCATAACTGGACATGCACAAATGATCAGGCTTTTATAGAAAGCCACTGATGATAACTGAAAAGCCAGAAAACGAGCTATTTTAGGAAAAAAAAATAGATGCATGAAATTAGACATTATTTTCCAGGATTTGGTGTGAAAGTAGATATCTACCATAACAACACAGCCAGGGAATGATACAAGGAAGAAAATCTCTGTATTGCTACTAAGAAAGAGACAATATCCCACTGGATCCTGTTCTATTCAACTGTAATCCAAAATGACACCATGGCTTTTAATGGAACTTGGCAAGCTCTAGACACACCATTTTTAAACTTAGCCTCAAATTTAAATCACAGGGCTTGTGACTCAAATCTCCAATGTGACCTTTACTGGGTATTGTTCAAGAAAACATGTCTGTCACTGTGCAGAGAAACTATATGCCCTTTTATTCTGGGAAATATAATAAAAATATGTACTATATTGGTAAAAGCACAGAGCCACAAAATGATTGTGGCTTTGATTCTCTAGAAGCAACGAAAACAAAGACTCTATTTGATTTTGTATTATTCATTTGGAAATGTTGCCTTATCACTTTAATGAACATTCCTGTTCCCTCCATATTCTGGGCCTTATTTAATTCAAAAGAAGCTTGGCAAGAATCTCATCATTTATGGATTTAAAATATAGTCCCTCTGAATAAATCCCTTTTTCAAGGGCTTACTGAGTCACATTACTTTGTCCTTGCCAGATCCATGCAATATTGTACTAAACAGAAGAGCTAAAAGCACACAATGGCTTGAATTCTCCCACAGCCTCCCTCCCTGCCTCCCAGCCTTGAGAGGTCTGCATGAGGAGAGTGAATCAGCGAAAGACCTGGTGTCATTGCTTTCTTCTCACCCTTCTTCATCCCTTCCACTGAATTATGAAATCCTCTCAACTCCTCCCCACATTCATCCAACTCATGACATCACATTTTTTTACTACCTAAGTTTCTAGCCAGTTTTCCTTCTTGTAGCTCATCCTGAAAATAGTCAAAACTTCTGTCATCCTCTCTAACTGTTCTATGGTGGTGACAAATATTTGAATAAAAATGAATGAACGCACAAATGAAATAATTTGTAAAATGCAGCTCTAATTATGTACATCCACTACTCAAGAACCTGCAATGGCTCCCTATTTTCTTAAGGAGCAGATCTAAGTTCCTCATTGGGAATACCTGTTTCCACCACCCTCTCTAACCTTAAAACAGACTATTTCTGACACAAACCCTTGGGTCAAATAGAAATGGTCTGCTCATTATATTATAGTGAATCTCACCTAGGGATACGTCATAATCACTGAGGCAGATTCGCCCTAAGCTAACATCTGTGCCAATCTGCGCCTATTTTGTATGTGGGCTGCCCCCACAGCATGGCTAACCAGTGGTGCAGATCCATGCCCAGGATCCAAACCCACAAACCCAAGCCATGGAAGCAGAGTGTGTCAGACTTAACCACTACACCACGGGACAATCCCTTCTCATATGCATTTTTTTTAAAGATTTTATTTTTTTCCTTTTTCTCCCCAAAGCCCCCCAGTACATAGTTGTATATTCTTAGCTGTGGGTCCTTCTAGCTGTGGCATGTGGGATGCTGCCCCAGCGTGGCTTGATGAGTGGTGCCAGGTCCACGCCCAGGACCCGAACCACACTGGGCCGCCTGCAGTGGAGCACGTGAACTCAACCACTGGGCCACAGGGCCGGCCCCCTCATATGCATTTTTAAAATGCTCCACAGGTGATTCAGATGTATACCACTTGTTAAGAACTTCTGCTGTCTCACCCCCTCCACTCTTCCTCCCTAACCCAAGGGATGTTCACATGTGGGAAAATCCCCTGCCTCCAGCTTGCTGTTCTTGGCTCCAGATGAAATACATCTTGCACAACACACTAGAAGCCTCGCCTCCTTACATGAATCTTCCTATTTCATCCCTTCTCTAGTTTTTCATTGTAGAATTAGAATATTTTAAACTAGAAGGAACATTCCAGTGATTCTCTTGCTTGACTCTATACTAGTATTCATACCTTGTGTATTCCCCTCTGCCTCCTCACCTTGAATGTGGGCTGGACCTAGTGACTTCTAATGAACAGAATATGGCAAAAGTGATGGGAAATGACACCTCTCTTTCCCTCTGATTCTCATGACATCAGCTGCCGTGTTGTGAACTGCCCAGTGGAGAGGGCCACTTGGCAAGGCACTGAGAGAAATTTCCAGCCAATAGCCAGCAAGAAACTGAGGCCCTCGGTCTATCAACCTGTGAGGAACTGAATCCTGCCAACAACCACTGAGTGAGTTTGGAAACGAATCCTGCCCCAGTTGAGAGGGTGACTGCAGATCCTGCTGCAGTTGCAATGACTGAGCCTGGACAACACCTTGCCTGAAGCCTCATGAGAGACTCTGAGCTGGAGGAGCCCCCTAAGCCATGCCCAGACTCCTAACTGTGATGGTTTATTTCATGTGTCAACTAGGCTAGGCCACGGTACCCAGACATTTGGTTGAATACCAGTCTGGATGTTGCTGTGAGGGTATTTTTTCAGATGAAATGAACACTGAAATCAGTAGACACTGAGCAAGACAGATTACCCGCCATAACATTGGTGGGCCTCATCCAATTATTTGAGGGCCTTAAAAGAAAACAGACTGAGGTCTCCCAACAAAAAGGGAAAACTGCCTGCAGAATGCCTTTGGACTTGAGCTGAAACCTAATCTTCCCTGGATCTCCACCCTGCTGGCCTGCCCTGAAGATTTTGGACTTGCCAGCTTCCATAATCGCAAGAGCTAATTCCTTAAAATAAATCTCTCTCCCTCTCGATAAACAGATAGGTAAAGATAGAGATATAGATGTGTATATTATACATATATATGTATATATGTGCGTGTATGTGTATAAATATTGGTTCTATTTCTCTGAAGAACCTGCTAAGTTTCAGGGTAATTTGCTGAGCAGCAACGTATAACTAACACGAGACTACTCCTCCTTCACAGCACTTAGCACACTGAACGATAATTACTTTTTAAATTCTTCTCTAATCAGAGCCTTCAAGCTCTGTCAAGTCAGGAACTATGTCTATCACGTTTGCAACCAAATCTACAGCTCCCAGTACTGTGCCTGGTATATGGTAGGTGCTCAATGCATATTATTAAATAAAAAAATAAGTAAGTGATAAATCCTCAGCAGCAGTGTCTTCATAGAACCCAAACCAAACAAACAATGGAGAAACTCCCAAATAACTTCTTACTGTCTACAATTACAGGTACCTTCAAAACAGCTACAAATAAATGTGAAAACTGTAAGATAACATGTATATCCCTTCAATAGTGAGCCAAGAAGTAGAAAGGAGGCAAATCGTGACACATCTGGAGGCGGGGGTGTAGATTTTATGGAGTTGGAGAATAAGACTAGAGTGAATTCCAGGATTACAAACCTGAAATTTTGCAGACTGGCTTAGAGCTATTGCATGTGTTTCTGTATCAGATTGATTTTGACTAGGAGTGTGTTTTTGAAGATGAATGTGGCATCAGTGTTCAGAATAAGAAAAAAAAATGGAGAGGACTATTGTGAAGGGAGTGAATTAGAGAGCAGAGAAATACAAAGGAAGGGCTAGATAGAAGAAAAATGCAGAGAACAGAAGAATTCCATCAATTAGATGGGATTCATGATGAAAGAAAAGAAGCAGTCAAAGATCATAAGAATATTTTGAGCCTGGGTTTGGGGAAAATTGTAAGAACACTGTCAGAATGTGGAAATTCAAGAGGGGAACTGGCATGTGTCTGCATGCCTAGGGAGTGGAAGGCAGTTGTGAACTTTGCTTTGAGATATGCTGAGTTTGAGAAATTTCACATTTCTTCCTATGTTTACAAATTCTAAAAACCCAAGGCTTCATAAGTCTTTCCCCAAAGATCAGTACAGAATACCAAAGACTATGTCTTTTGTTTTTTTCAACTAGGATATAATTTACCTAGAGCAAAATACACAGATCTTAAGTATACAATTCAGTGAGCTTTGTCAAATGTATACTCCCAAGTAACCGACACACTAGTCAAGATAAAAAGCATCTCCATCACTCCAGAAAGTTCCTTTCTATTCAAGCCCCTTCCAAAGGGGAGTTCTTATTTTTATCACCAAAGATGGCTCTGCCTGTACTTGAACTTCAAATATATAGTACGTATCTTTTTTATATGGCTTCCTTTGCTCAACATAATGATTATGATTTATTCTTGTTGTTAAACCTATTAATTCATGAGCATTGTTCCATTGTATAAATGAGGAGGATTCCATTGTATGGGTCATATTCCATTGTATGAAAACACCATAATTTATTACCCATTTTCCTGTTGACAGACATTTAGGTTGATCCAGTTTTTGGCCATTATAAACAAAGCTATTATGAATATTCTTATACAAGGCTTTCTATGGCTACATGCTTGCATTTTGCTGAAGTAAATAACTAGGTGTGAGATGGCTGGGGCGTGTTTAGGTTTCAAAAGAATCACCAGTTTTCCAAAAATGGCTGTACTGTTTCACATCCTCACCAGCACTATATGAGAGTTCCCGTATTCCCACGTCCTCACCAACATTTGGTGTCATCAGTACTTTTATTGTTAACTATTCTAGTGGGTGTGGAGTGGAACTTAAATTTATAATTCCCTTATGATTAATGATGTCATTATTACATCTGCAAATGTTTACTGGACATTCTGACACCTTGTTTTACAAAGGTTCTGTTCAAGCAATTCACCCATTGGGGAAGGGGTGTTCTTTGTCTTTTTAAACTGAGTTGTAAAGGTTCTTTATATATTCTGGGTTCAATTCCTTTGTCACATATATGTATTGCAAATTATTTTCCCAGTTTATGGCTTTTCTATTAACAATGTCTGTTAATAAACAGGAGTTTTTCATTTTAGTGTTCAATTTATCGATTTTTTTTCTAGTGTTAGCACTTTTGGTATCCTAAGAAATAGGTGCCATCTTTCTAAGATATTCTCCTACATTTTTTTCTAGAAACTTTACAATTTTTGCCTTTATGTGAAGGTCTGTGATATGTCTTGAATTAATTTTTGTGTGAGGTAGGCATTAAGTTTCATTTTGTTTCAATACCGTTAGTGAATTACTCCAGCACCATTGGTCAATGAGCTTTTCCTTTATCCTACTAAATTGCTTTGGTGACTTTGCTGAAAATCAATTAACTATACAATTGTTTATTTCCTGACAATCAATCCTGTTCCAGTGATCTGTCTATCCTTATCTAATATTATATTTTCTTAATTTTTGATGCTTTTATACTAAGTCTTGAAATCAGGGAGTGAGAGTTCCCCAACATTATCATTCTTATTTCAAACAATGTTTTTTTGACTCAACAAAGAATTCTTTTTTCAAAGAATTATGTTTGATTCAATTAAAAAAAGAGGAAAAAATTTTTGATTCTTATAAGTCCTTGTATCTCCATATAAATTTTAGAACTAACTTGTCAATTTCTACCAAACAAAAACAAAAGAACAAAACCTTTTGGACTATGTTCAATCCATATGCTATTTTGGGAAAAACTAACATCTTAACAATACTGAGTCTTCCATTCTAGAACACAGTCTATCACTCCATTTATTTAGGTCTTCTTTAATTTTTACTGGAAATGCTTTCTATAGATGGTTACTAGACTTATCATGGTGATCATTCTGTAATGTGCATAAATGTCAAATCACTATGTTGTACACCTGAAACTAAAATAATATTATATGTCAACTATATTCAATGAAAAAAA